>NC_143202.1:6820000-7120000 GCF_051530095.1 Phoenix dactylifera
CGGACTGACGGGCACTCCCGCTTGATCAGTCTATGAGAGTGTTAGAATTTAGAATTTTTATTTTAAAAATAATTATGATGAAATTTTAATAAAAATATAAACTTTGAATATTAGACTTTCAGAGATTTTTGGAATTGATTGGATTTGTTAGTTGGATTGGGCTCAAAAGGTAAGTAATGTAACTTTTTCTTTCTATATTTATCAGCAAATTATTAAATAATTTTTTATATGAAATTATTGATGCATAGTACTTCAATTATTGGATATTTCCTTATTCGGAGTATTAAATGACTAATGATTAGAAATGTTGATTTTACTATGCATTATGTCCGATTGATTTTGATACTAGGTAGTTTTACGAATTTTTCGATTTGAAATATGAGATATATTTTTGAAAAAAAAAAGAGTTTTGATTTGAAAAGAAGTTGGACTCGTAGACAAACTAGGTTTTGATACCCAACTAGTGGGTTTATATGTTGGCATTTCGATATCCTGCAAGTGAGGGTTATATATTGGCACTTTGATACCATGCTAGTGGGGGATGTACATTGACACTTTGATATCATGCCAGTACGGTTATATGTTGGAATTTTTATACTCTGTCTTTAGGGGTTATGTGGTGGTACTTTGATATAGTCATAGTTCATAGCTGTCGAGATGAACTTGATATTTTAAAAAAATTGACTTGTGAATAAACTTTGAATTTTGAAATAACTTGATAGTGTTTAGATTTGGTTTTGAATTCATATACTTTGCATGCTTAATTTAGCATAATATCATTATTTTATTGCTTGATTATCTAGCTTAAATGTTCATTACTTATTAGACTCTCTAGCTTATTATACGATTTCTAATTTTTTTTTTAGGTTCAAAGAACTAGTTTGACTTGGAGATTTATCGTGGGAGAGCGACTAGAGACAGAATTTTGACATCTTTAGCTTCGATTAGGATTTTTGTTAAAGTTTGATGCAAGATTTTAGAATATTACTAGTTTTGTGTCACATTTAATTTTGATTTAGTTATTTAAATTAAAATTTGAACATTATTATTTAAATTTATTCTGCTTCTTGTTTATGGTATCATGATAAAATGCTTTGCATATTTATAGAAAGAGATTCCTATGAATAAGCGGTAGTTGATACGACCTGCTGGCTAGGGAACTCAGATCAAAGGTGTGACATATTTACAACCCAAAGAAGTGTTGCTTGTTAGGCTAGCTCCCTTTACACTCCTTTCTTCCTTTTCTCTAATAGCCTTTGATGAGAGCCACGCTAGCATCTAGGTTAAGAGTAATGCTCGGATATTATGGCCATATAACATAGAGAAATAACACACTTACATGTCAGCATATATAGTATGTTAGGCTGGTATCTAGCTAGCATGCAATAACATCAAATGTCCTCTATCTCTACTTCTCATGATGGAGAGAGGAGAGGGGGAATAAAAAAGTACTTTTTTTTTCTAAAGGCAAACCTTCCTCATCCGTTGCTCTTGGCGGACTGGTTCCTTGTTGGCCAATACCATCCTTGGTCGCCAGCACTGACACTAGTGCACACGACAATGTCCATACCCTAATCTTTCATCCTCACAGCCCCCATCTTCACTGTTCTTTTTTTTTTGTTAGAACGGAAGTATCATACTAAACATGTACGAATACTGTTAGATGTATGCCCTAGAAGCCAATCTGGCTGACACATTGTTATTTCTAGAGACATAATTTTGTACTTGACTATTTATTATTGAATAAATAAAAGGCATCTTTCCATTCATATTATTTATGTGTCTATGAATCGTCCAAAAAATTAATAAGATGATGATACATATTCTCAAGAGTTGAGAATTTGAGCCATGTATCATTGGTGATTAATTTCTAAATGCTCCTGATCAATGGATCATCACGAGGACGGTGATCGATCCGATCAGTGCACAGATCACTTTCCTTCTAGAAGGACGAGACTTGAGTCCACAGTGTAGGGACACTGAAGTGATAGTGCAGGTGCTTGTTAGAGAACAAGGGTACTGAGCGTGACCAAGACAAGAAGTCACTTGGATGTCAATCCACTCGTCAGTGACTTGCTTGATGTTGTAGTAGTGTGACTGGTCCTTTGACCTGCGGTGCTTCGGCTACTCACAGTGAGGTTATTGTAGTTTGACTACACACATACATGTTCTCTAGCCATATGGGTCCATTGAAAGAGTAGATGCCCTACAAGCCAATCGCAATATGTATTGCGAAGGGTTTTTCTTTTGATTTGTCCAAATCATGTACATGACATTTAAATATGAATAAAGGCGTTATGTTTTATCATATGCTGTTGATTATATTTATGATAAACTCCTTAGATTAGGGCAATGGTTTTAAGACTATGATGAGATCATACTAGTGAGACTTAAAATCCTAAAATCCTAATCTTAAATATTCCCAGTCATTGGTACATTGAGTCGGGGATCAATGATTACCGGAAAGACTGGCATGTCTTATGTATGCTCGATGCAGAGGATGATTGATCTCACAATCATTTGTGTGGAGACACTAATACAAAGATATGGGTGCTCATTAGAAGAATGAGTTCACTGAATTGACCTACAAAGAGAAATCTTATGAAGTCTTACTTACATGTCAAAAGATGATTCTCTTAGTGGGAGTTGTGCAACTGATCCTTTGACCTGAGATCACCATGGTATCTTGTGCACATGAACCTATGTTTTGGTTTACACTCATTCATGACAATAAGTTATGTACGAGGTCTTCTGGATATGGTGGATTGTGTACGAAGATTATGAGTAGATCAACAAGGAATTAATCACTTCTAGTAAGAGAAGATAGCATCCTATTTATTCTAATCATATGATAATTCAGGAAGCCTTTGATCAAAGCAGAATGAAAATTAGAAAGAGTTTCTAATGTTTCATTATTTGAATTATCATTAAAAGATTGAGAAAAATATGAATATGAAATTGAGTTTGACATATATTCATACTCATATACATATTTGGGATGCAGTTTGATTAAAGGATTGAATTGCATAGTAACTTGCCACTGAAGGGTATTTTTGGTATTTCCACCAAATTCCATATTTTCCGGGTAGACATGACACGTTGCTAGACGTCAATCTTGTCTTATAGGTTTGATCGAATTAAAGAGTTTAATTCGATCACCAATTAGAAAGGATTCTAATTGTTAAGTTCGGGTTCGCGCAGTTTGGACTTAAATCGATTAGAAGAGTTCTAATCAAGTTGGGTCAACTCGCACTCACACCTATTGCTGGCTAAGTATGGAACCCAATGGGTCACACACAAGAAAACTTATCAAGGGTCTAATTGGATTAGATCATGTTTGCAAGATAAACATCCTAGCAGGTGTTGCAAACCTTAGCTCCTGATTCGAACTGGATTCGAATCTGATTCGAACTGGATTCGAATCTGATTCGAACTGGATTCGAATCTGATTCTTAATTGATCTAATTTGATTAGATCATATTCTAATATGGGTTAGCCAAGAGTTGGCTCCTAATTGGCTTGGTTTGAGTCTAATTGGATTAGATTTGATAAATCATTCATTTTTGACCGTTGGATCAACATTTGGATGAAGAGATGGATCAAATGGATGGCACCATGAATTGGAGCCATTGGATTTTCATCATAGGATGATGGGAGATCATGATGACGTGATGGATATCATTGGGAGGCGTGGAGATGAAAAATAGGTGAAGGAAAGAGAGAGAATACGTGAAGATTAAATGGATAAGGATGAACCATTTATTTGATCTTATCCATTCTCTCTCTTCTCTCTTCATCACGCCTAAGGGATATATGGCGCCTTCTTTCATGGCCTTTGGATCATCATCAACCCTTGATGAATGGATAAGGTTGGTTCCTATTTTTCTTGCGTGAGAAGAAGTGAAAAAAGGGAAGAGTACGGCGCATTTTCATGAAGAGGTGCTTAGGGAATCAAGCGCCACATCATAAGCGCTTGATCTTATCATAACCACTTTTGATACGCCTCTCCCTATTTTTGTGGCGCCTTCTCTCCTCTTATCACGCCCCATCTGAAGGATGTGTGGATGGGATGCATCCTTTGGTGATGCATCCCCACGCCATCTATAAATAGGAATGCTCCCGGTGTTTTCTAATGATCGAAAATCAATCCAACTCTCTCTCTCTCATATCCCTTCTTTCTTACATTAGTTTCTTTCTTTCTAACATTGCTTCTAGTGTGTCCTAAGCCAAGACAAGGTGGTCTTCCTTAGGACAAAAGGATTAGAAGTGATTTTAGAAGGCTAAAGAAAAATAGAAAGGAAGGAAAGCAAGCCATTAGAGTTCTTTAGAAGAATTCTGCATTAAGGATCAAAAGTCTTTGGAGCTAAAGTCTTGATCAAGTTTTCGTGTGGATCACCATTGGAGGGCGGACACTTGGACGCCTCATGGAGATTGTACACTTTGGATTAACGTTTGAGGTATTCTACTAATTCTGTATTTATTTTATATTATTTGATTGTAATCATTAAGGTGATCTAGGCTTAAAAGGGTTTCATGCATAGGGACTTTATTAAGAAAATTTTAAAATCTCTAGCTTCCGCTGCCCATTATGACATGCTAGAACCCTACAGTGGTATCAGAGCTATCCTTAATTGGTTCAATCAAATAATAATGCATGATGTATGATTATTAATTTACTATGAGATAGTAATGTCATATGCTTAATGAAATGCTGAAATATATGATTCATATATGATATGATATGTAATAAAATGTCATGATATGAAATTTTCCATATGAAAATATGTTGAAGCATGTTAATTAGTTGCTTATGATTTATACATGCTATGAGATAGCTATGATGCATGATAACTTATTTTAGATATGTTAAATATATGTTACAATTAAAGAATGTGCTAGAGACTAGTAAGCCCTCAATAAAAATTATATTAAGTCATAGTGTTAAAAAATTTTGAGCTAACCCATTCTAGAACAATTAATCTAATTGGTGTCTAAGGAAAGCACTAAAGGTGGTTACTTAATTAGGACCTTACTTTTTGAGTAAGGGGAGCCTCCCACCTGCTTACCTGGCCAATTGTTTGATTGTCTATTATGGAGAAGCTTAATATTGATATAACACTATTGATAGCCTTCCTTCATGCCTCGATATTATTATGTCAAGATCCATGCTAGTTTGTTGTGCTAACACAAAACTTGCAATGGGGACTGATGTTATACTGTCTTGGTGCATTAAGATGCTTATGGCATATTTTAATATATTGCCTTGTTGTGTAACCACAAGGGCAATATTATTCGAATATGACTATATGGAAATGAAGGGTTTGACTTAACTAAAATATTATTGTTTGTTGTGCCAACACAAGGCAATAAGTATTTTAAGAGGACAAGATAAAGTTGAGAATTGCATGAGATGCAATTGGAAAGAGTTTCCTACCTTTGAACTCATAAGAGTTTGTTGTGTAAACACAAGGCTTTTTATGATGAATTAGGATCTCAACCCTACTAAGAAAATTATATTTTCACGTTTATCATAGGAGAGGGCTATGATATTCGATAAAAATAGTAGGAGACAAATTAGATTAAAGTCCTTATCTAGTTGCAAACATGTCATCATGATTGGTCTGCTTATATTAGTTATGTTCTTGCATATGTAGAATTATTAAATGGCTTCACTTTCACTAAGAGGCATCTTAGATGCCAACAAGTTGACCGGACCAAATTATGTGGACTGGTTGAGGAATTTAAAGATAGTACTCACTCAGGAGAAAATTTCCTATATACTTGAAACCCCTGATCTTGGAGATCTAGGGGATGATGCTACAGAAGAGGAGGTTGCCACACATAAGATGTGGAAAAATGACAGTTTGACTGTCAAATGTATCATACTTGCCTCTATGAGTAATGAATTACAGAGGCAACATGAAGGCATGGACACTCAATCCATACTTCTCAATCTAAAAGAGTTGTATGGAGAACAAAGCAGGACTGCTAGGTATGAGATATCTAAGCAGTTGTTCCGTGCTAGAATGAATAAAGGAACTCCAGTGCAAAACCATGTTCTTATGGTTATAGACTTAATCACTAGATTAAGTCAATTAGGTTTTGCTATGGATAGTGAGCTCAGTCAGGATTTGATCCTGCAATCACTGCCTGATTCATTCTCTCAATTTGTTGTGAACTTTCACATGAACAAGCTGAACACCTCCCTGCCCGAGCTGTTAAATATGCTCAAAACAGCTGAAGGCCATATTAAGAAGGATAAAGGTCCACTCCTTCTTATAGATGGCACCTCTAAGAGAAAATCGGGCAATAAGGGTTCTAAGAAACGATTGAACCCTAAGAGTAGCATCAAAAAGAAAAAAGGAAAGAAAAACTCCGGATCAAGTACCTGTTTTCATTGCGGCAAAGCTGGCCACTGGAAAAGGAATTGCAAGAGTTTTCTTGCAAGTATGAAGACCGATGCAAGAGTTGCATCAAAAGGTATGTTTATGTTACATGCCAACTTGTCATTAAGTTCTTCAAATTCAAATTCATGGGTATTGGATACCGGCTGTGGTTTTCACATTTGCAAATCTTTGCATGGACTACAGAAAATTAAAATTTTGAAGAAAGGTGACTTCGAGCTGTATGGCGCTGGAGGAGAGTCCATCCAGGCTGAAGCTGTTGGAACCTACAACTTGGAGTTACCTTCGGGAGAGCTCCTACAATTAGAAGATTGTTATTATATGCCCAAAATTATTAGAAATGTAATTTCCATTTCTTTGTTGTTAAAGAAAGAATTTGAAATTAATGGAAAGGGCAATGGTTGCTCTATTTATTTTTCTAATAAGCATCTTTGCAATGGCATTATGGAAAATGGTCTTCTTGTTTTATTACTTAATGACAATGTCTTTCATATTAATAAAAGCAATAAAAGAAAGAGAGAGGAAGTAAATAACACCCTTCTTTGGCATTGCCGACTTGGTCACATAAGTGAATCAAGAATCAACAAGTTATACAAAGAAGAGTTCTTTGATCCTTATGATTATGAATCATTAGGAACTTGTGAATCTTGTCTTATGGGTAAAATGACTAAGTCTCCATTCACTGGACATGGAGAAAGGGCAAGTGAGTTATTAGGACTTATACACACAGATGTATGTGGTCCTATGACAACTCCAGCTAGAGGTGGATACTCTTACTTCATCACATTCACTGATGATTTATCAAGGTTCGGATATGTGTATCTTATGAAACATAAATCCGAAGCTTTTGATAAGTTTAAAGAGTATCAAAGTATGGTTGAAAAACAAACCGGAAAGTGTATTAAAATCCTTCGATCTGATCGAGGAGGTGAATACCTTTCTAGTGAGTTTTTAAATCATCTTAAAGAAAAGGGCATTCTCTCTGAATGGACACCTCCGTATACGCCACAATTAAATGGTGTAGCTGAACGGAGGAATCGTACTTTATTAGATATGGTACGGTCCATGATGTGCTTTACTGATCTTCCTATTTCCTTCTGGGGTTTTGCCCTAGAGACTGCTGCACTAATATTAAACAGGGTACCTTCTAAGTCTGTACCTAGCACTCCATATGAGATATGGAGAGGAAAGAAGCCTAATCTTAAGTATCTTAAGATATGGGGTTGTCAAGCTTATGTCAAAAGAAATTTTGGACACAAGCTAAGTGCTAGATCAGATAAATGTATTTTTGTAGGTTATCCTAAAGATAGTATAGGATACATCTTCTATCATCCTACCGAACAAAAAGTTTTTGTAGGTAGGCATGCCATTTTCTTAGAAAAAGAGTTTATCTTAGAAAAGGGCAAGGATAGAAAAATTGAACTTGAAGAAGTTCAAAACCTACAAATAGAAACACAAGAAATTCTTCAACCAGATGTACCCATTGATGAGGTACAACCACAACACACATCTCCTCTCCGAAGGTCAGATAGAGTGCGAAGAGCACCTGAGAGGTATGGGTTCATCATTGAGAATGATGAAGCCCACATTGTTCAGAATAATGATCCTCTGACCTATTCGGAAGCTGTCATGAGTAGTGACTCTGACAAATGGCTAGAAGCCATGAAATCCGAAATAGATTCTATGTATACCAACCAAGTATGGACTTTGGTTGATGCACCAGAGAGTGTAAACCCTATAGGTTGCAAATGGGTCTATAAGAAAAAGATTGGAGCAGATGGCCAAGTAGAAACCTACAAGGCTAGATTGGTGGCAAAAGGTTTCAGGCAAAAGCAAGGAATTGATTATGATGAAACTTTTTCGCCAGTAGCTATGCTCAAATCTATTCGGATTTTGCTTGCAATAGCTGCATACTATGATTATGAAATCTGGCAGATGGATGTCAAAACCGCCTTCCTTAATGGTTATCTTGAGGAAGAGGTTTACATGACACAGCCAGAAGGATTTGTCTCAAGTAAGAGAGCAAATCAAGTATGCAAGCTTAAGAGATCCATTTATGGATTAAAGCAAGCATCGAGGAGTTGGAACATCCGTTTTGATACAACAGTCAAAGAGTTTGGTTTTATCAAAAATGTGGATGAACCATGTGTGTACAAGAAGACTAGTGGGAGTGCCATTGTCTTCTTAATATTGTATGTAGATGACATACTGATCATTGGAAATGATATTCCAATGTTACAATCGGTCAAGACTTGGCTGTCAAAAAGCTTTTCCATGAAAGACTTGGGAGAAGCATCCTATATACTTGGTATAAAGATCTATAGGGATAGATCTAAAAGGATGCTAGGCTTGTCCCAGTCTAGGTACATAGATAATGTGCTGAAAAGATTCAGCATGGAAGAAAGTAAAAGAGGTTATTTGCCTATGAGTCATGGCATACGTCTCTCTAAGAAGATGTCTCCTAAGACATCTGAAGAGAGGAATAGAATGAATTCTATTCCCTATGCTTCGGCAGTAGGATCGATTATGTATGCTATGCTATGTACTAGGCCTGATGTTGCTTATGCCTTAGGCATAACAAGTAGATTTCAGGCTGATCCAGGAGAGGATCATTGGATAGCTGTGAAAAATATTCTTAAGTACTTGAGAAGGACTAAAGATATTTTTCTAGTTTATGGAGGATCTGAGTTGAAACTAGAAGGATTTTCTGATTCTAGTTTTCAATCAGACCCAGATGATAGCAAGTCCACTTCAGGGTATGTCTTTACCCTAAATGGTGGTGCAGTGAGCTGGAAGAGTTCCAAACAGCAAACTGTAGCTGACTCAACTACTGAGGCAGAATACATTGCTGTAAGTGAAGCCGCTAAGGAAGCTGTCTGGATGAAGAAGTTCATCTCTGAGTTAGGAGTAGTTCCCGAGATTGCTGGACCAGTCCCAGTTTATTGTGATAACACTGGAGCTGTTGCTCAAGCGAAGGAACCAAGGTCTCATCACAAATCCAAGCACATTCTAAGACGCTTCCATCTTGTTCGAGAGATTGTCGAGAGACAAGACATAGTCATTGAACGAGTAGACACCAAGAACAACCTAGCAGACCCGTTCACTAAAGCTCTACCACAACAGCAGTTCGATCGCCACCTCGATTGTATGGGGATAAAATATAAGAGCGATTGGCTTTAGTGCAAGTGGGAGATTGAAAGAGTAGATGCCCTACAAGCCAATCGCAATATGTATTGCGAAGGGTTTTTCTTTTGATTTGTCCAAATCATGTACATGACATTTAAATATGAATAAAGGCGTTATGTTTTATCATATGCTGTTGATTATATTTATGATAAACTCCTTAGATTAGGGCAATGGTTTTAAGACTATGATGAGATCATACTAGTGAGACTTAAAATCCTAAAATCCTAATCTTAAATATTCCCAGTCATTGGTACATTGAGTCGGGGATCAATGATTACCGGAAAGACTGGCATGTCTTATGTATGCTCGATGCAGAGGATGATTGATCTCACAATCATTTGTGTGGAGACACTAATACAAAGATATGGGTGCTCATTAGAAGAATGAGTTCACTGAATTGACCTACAAAGAGAAATCTTATGAAGTCTTACTTACATGTCAAAAGATGATTCTCTTAGTGGGAGTTGTGCAACTGATCCTTTGACCTGAGATCACCATGGTATCTTGTGCACATGAACCTATGTTTTGGTTTACACTCATTCATGACAATAAGTTATGTACGAGGTCTTCTGGATATGGTGGATTGTGTACGAAGATTATGAGTAGATCAACAAGGAATTAATCACTTCTAGTAAGAGAAGATAGCATCCTATTTATTCTAATCATATGATAATTCAGGAAGCCTTTGATCAAAGCAGAATGAAAATTAGAAAGAGTTTCTAATGTTTCATTATTTGAATTATCATTAAAAGATTGAGAAAAATATGAATATGAAATTGAGTTTGACATATATTCATACTCATATACATATTTGGGATGCAGTTTGATTAAAGGATTGAATTGCATAGTAACTTGCCACTGAAGGGTATTTTTGGTATTTCCACCAAATTTCATATTTTCCGAGTAGACATGACACGTTGCTAGACGTCAATCTTGTCTTATAGGTTTGATCGAATTAAAGAGTTTAATTCGATCACCAATTAGAAAGGATTCTAATTGTTAAGTTCGGGTTCGCGCAGTTTGGACTTAAATCGATTAGAAGAGTTCTAATCAAGTTGGATCAACTCGCACTCACACCTATTGCTGGCTAAGTATGGAACCCAATGGGTCACACACAAGAAAACTTATCAAGGGTCTAATTGGATTAGATCATGTTTGCAAGATAAACATCCTAGCAGGTGTTGCAAACCTTAGCTCCTGATTCGAACTGGATTCGAATCTGATTCGAACTGGATTCGAATCTGATTCGAACTGAATTCGAATCTGATTCTTAATTGATCTAATTTGATTAGATCATATTCTAATATGGGTTAGCCAAGAGTTGGCTCCTAATTGGCTTGGTTTGAGTCTAATTGGATTAGATTTGATAAATCATTCATTTTTGACCGTTGGATCAACATTTGGATGAAGAGATGGATCAAATGGATGGCACCATGAATTGGAGCCATTGGATTTTCATCATAGGATGATGGGAGATCATGATGACGTGATGGATATCATTGGGAGGCGTGGAGATGAAAAATAGGTGAAGGAAAGAGAGAGAATACGTGAAGATTAAATGGATAAGGATGAACCATTTATTTGATCTTATCCATTCTCTCTCTTCTCTCTTCATCACGCCTAAGGGATATATGGCGCCTTCTTTCATGGCCTTTGGATCATCATCAACCCTTGATGAATGGATAAGGTTGGTTCCTATTTTTCTTGCGTGAGAAGAAGTGAAAAAAGGGAAGAGTACGGCGCATTTTCATGAAGAGGTGCTTAGGGAATCAAGCGCCACATCATAAGCGCTTGATCTTATCATAACCACTTTTGATACGCCTCTCCCTATTTTTGTGGCGCCTTCTCTCCTCTTATCACGCCCCATCTGAAGGATGTGTGGATGGGATGCATCCTTTGGTGATGCATCCCCACGCCATCTATAAATAGGAATGCTCCCGGTGTTTTCTAATGATCGAAAATCAATCCAACTCTCTCTCTCTCATATCCTTTCTTTCTTACATTAGTTTCTTTCTTTCTAACATTGCTTCTAGTGTGTCCTAAGCCAAGACAAGGTGGTCTTCCTTAGGACAAAAGGATTAGAAGTGATTTTAGAAGGCTAAAGAAAAATAGAAAGGAAGGAAAGCAAGCCATTAGAGTTCTTTAGAAGAATTCTGCATTAAGGATCAAAAGTCTTTGGAGCTAAAGTCTTGATCAAGTTTTCGTGTGGATCACCATTGGAGGGCGGACACTTGGACGCCTCGTGGAGATTGTACACTTTGGATTAACGTTTGAGGTATTCTACTAATTCTGTATTTATTTTATATTATTTGATTGTAATCATTAAGGTGATCTAGGCTTAAAAGGGTTTCATGCATAGGGACTTTATTAAGAAAATTTTAAAATCTCTAGCTTCCGCTGCCCATTATGACATGCTAGAACCCTACAGTGGTATCAGAGCTATCCTTAATTGGTTCAATCAAATAATAATGCATGATGTATGATTATTAATTTACTATGAGATAGTAATGTCATATGCTTAATGAAATGCTGAAATATATGATTCATATATGATATGATATGTAATAAAATGTCATGATATGAAATTTTTCATATGAAAATATGTTGAAGCATGTTAATTAGTTGCTTATGATTTATACATGCTATGAGATAGCTATGATGCATGATAACTTATTTTAGATATGTTAAATATATGTTACAATTAAAGAATGTGCTAGAGACTAGTAAGCCCTCAATAAAAATTATATTAAGTCATAGTGTTAAAAAATTTTGAGCTAACCCATTCTAGAACAATTAATCTAATTGGTGTCTAAGGAAAGCACTAAAGGTGGTTACTTAATTAGGACCTTACTTTTTGAGTAAGGGGAGCCTCCCACCTGCTTACCTGGCCAATTGTTTGATTGTCTATTATGGAGAAGCTTAATATTGATATAACACTATTGATAGCCTTCCTTCATGCCTCGATATTATTATGTCAAGATCCATGCTAGTTTGTTGTGCTAACACAAAACTTGCAATGGGGACTGATGTTATACTGTCTTGGTGCATTAAGATGCTTATGGCATATTTTAATATATTGCCTTGTTGTGTAACCACAAGGGCAATATTATTCGAATATGACTATATGGAAATGAAGGGTTTGACTTAACTAAAATATTATTGTTTGTTGTGCCAACACAAGGCAATAAGTATTTTAAGAGGACAAGATAAAGTTGAGAATTGCATGAGATGCAATTGGAAAGAGTTTCCTACCTTTGAACTCATAAGAGTTTGTTGTGTAAACACAAGGCTTTTTATGATGAATTAGGATCTCAACCCTACTAAGAAAATTATATTTTCACGTTTATCATAGGAGAGGGCTATGATATTCGATAAAAATAGTAGGAGACAAATTAGATTAAAGTCCTTATCTAGTTGCAAACATGTCATCATGATTGGTCTGCTTATATTAGTTATGTTCTTGCATATGTAGAATTATTAAATGGCTTCACTTTCACTAAGAGGCATCTTAGATGCCAACAAGTTGACCGGACCAAATTATGTGGACTGGTTGAGGAATTTAAAGATAGTACTCACTCAGGAGAAAATTTCCTATATACTTGAAACCCCTGATCTTGGAGATCTAGGGGATGATGCTACAGAAGAGGAGGTTGCCACACATAAGATGTGGAAAAATGACAGTTTGACTGTCAAATGTATCATACTTGCCTCTATGAGTAATGAATTACAGAGGCAACATGAAGGCATGGACACTCAATCCATACTTCTCAATCTAAAAGAGTTGTATGGAGAACAAAGCAGGACTGCTAGGTATGAGATATCTAAGCAGTTGTTCCGTGCTAGAATGAATAAAGGAACTCCAGTGCAAAACCATGTTCTTATGGTTATAGACTTAATCACTAGATTAAGTCAATTAGGTTTTGCTATGGATAGTGAGCTCAGTCAGGATTTGATCCTGCAATCACTGCCTGATTCATTCTCTCAATTTGTTGTGAACTTTCACATGAACAAGCTGAACACCTCCCTGCCCGAGCTGTTAAATATGCTCAAAACAGCTGAAGGCCATATTAAGAAGGATAAAGGTCCACTCCTTCTTATAGATGGCACCTCTAAGAGAAAATCGGGCAATAAGGGTTCTAAGAAACGATTGAACCCTAAGAGTAGCATCAAAAAGAAAAAAGGAAAGAAAAACTCCGGATCAAGTACCTGTTTTCATTGCGGCAAAGCTGGCCACTGGAAAAGGAATTGCAAGAGTTTTCTTGCAAGTATGAAGACCGATGCAAGAGTTGCATCAAAAGGTATGTTTATGTTACATGCCAACTTGTCATTAAGTTCTTCAAATTCAAATTCATGGGTATTGGATACCGGCTGTGGTTTTCACATTTGCAAATCTTTGCATGGACTACAGAAAATTAAAATTTTGAAGAAAGGTGACTTCGAGCTGTATGGCGCTGGAGGAGAGTCCATCCAGGCTGAAGCTGTTGGAACCTACAACTTGGAGTTACCTTCGGGAGAGCTCCTACAATTAGAAGATTGTTATTATATGCCCAAAATTATTAGAAATGTAATTTCCATTTCTTTGTTGTTAAAGAAAGAATTTGAAATTAATGGAAAGGGCAATGGTTGCTCTATTTATTTTTCTAATAAGCATCTTTGCAATGGCATTATGGAAAATGGTCTTCTTGTTTTATTACTTAATGACAATGTCTTTCATATTAATAAAAGCAATAAAAGAAAGAGAGAGGAAGTAAATAACACCCTTCTTTGGCATTGCCGACTTGGTCACATAAGTGAATCAAGAATCAACAAGTTATACAAAGAAGAGTTCTTTGATCCTTATGATTATGAATCATTAGGAACTTGTGAATCTTGTCTTATGGGTAAAATGACTAAGTCTCCATTCACTGGACATGGAGAAAGGGCAAGTGAGTTATTAGGACTTATACACACAGATGTATGTGGTCCTATGACAACTCCAGCTAGAGGTGGATACTCTTACTTCATCACATTCACTGATGATTTATCAAGGTTCGGATATGTGTATCTTATGAAACATAAATCCGAAGCTTTTGATAAGTTTAAAGAGTATCAAAGTATGGTTGAAAAACAAACCGGAAAGTGTATTAAAATCCTTCGATCTGATCGAGGAGGTGAATACCTTTCTAGTGAGTTTTTAAATCATCTTAAAGAAAAGGGCATTCTCTCTGAATGGACACCTCCGTATACGCCACAATTAAATGGTGTAGCTGAACGGAGGAATCGTACTTTATTAGATATGGTACGGTCCATGATGTGCTTTACTGATCTTCCTATTTCCTTCTGGGGTTTTGCCCTAGAGACTGCTGCACTAATATTAAACAGGGTACCTTCTAAGTCTGTACCTAGCACTCCATATGAGATATGGAGAGGAAAGAAGCCTAATCTTAAGTATCTTAAGATATGGGGTTGTCAAGCTTATGTCAAAAGAAATTTTGGACACAAGCTAAGTGCTAGATCAGATAAATGTATTTTTGTAGGTTATCCTAAAGATAGTATAGGATACATCTTCTATCATCCTACCGAACAAAAAGTTTTTGTAGGTAGGCATGCCATTTTCTTAGAAAAAGAGTTTATCTTAGAAAAGGGCAAGGATAGAAAAATTGAACTTGAAGAAGTTCAAAACCTACAAATAGAAACACAAGAAATTCTTCAACCAGATGTACCCATTGATGAGGTACAACCACAACACACATCTCCTCTCCGAAGGTCAGATAGAGTGCGAAGAGTACCTGAGAGGTATGGGTTCATCATTGAGAATGATGAAGCCCACATTGTTCAGAATAATGATCCTCTGACCTATTCGGAAGCTGTCATGAGTAGTGACTCTGACAAATGGCTAGAAGCCATGAAATCCGAAATAGATTCTATGTATACCAACCAAGTATGGACTTTGGTTGATGCACCAGAGGGTGTAAACCCTATAGGTTGCAAATGGGTCTATAAGAAAAAGATTGGAGCAGATGGCCAAGTAGAAACCTACAAGGCTAGATTGGTGGCAAAAGGTTTCAGGCAAAAGCAAGGAATTGATTATGATGAAACTTTTTCGCCAGTAGCTATGCTCAAATCTATTCGGATTTTGCTTGCAATAGCTGCATACTATGATTATGAAATCTGGCAGATGGATGTCAAAACCGCCTTCCTTAATGGTTATCTTGAGGAAGAGGTTTACATGACACAGCCAGAAGGATTTGTCTCAAGTAAGAGAGCAAATCAAGTATGCAAGCTTAAGAGATCCATTTATGGATTAAAGCAAGCATCGAGGAGTTGGAACATCCGTTTTGATACAACAGTCAAAGAGTTTGGTTTTATCAAAAATGTGGATGAACCATGTGTGTACAAGAAGACTAGTGGGAGTGCCATTGTCTTCTTAATATTGTATGTAGATGACATACTGATCATTGGAAATGATATTCCAATGTTACAATCGGTCAAGACTTGGCTGTCAAAAAGCTTTTCCATGAAAGACTTGGGAGAAGCATCCTATATACTTGGTATAAAGATCTATAGGGATAGATCTAAAAGGATGCTAGGCTTGTCCCAGTCTAGGTACATAGATAATGTGCTGAAAAGATTCAGCATGGAAGAAAGTAAAAGAGGTTATTTGCCTATGAGTCATGGCATACGTCTCTCTAAGAAGATGTCTCCTAAGACATCTGAAGAGAGGAATAGAATGAATTCTATTCCCTATGCTTCGGCAGTAGGATCGATTATGTATGCTATGCTATGTACTAGGCCTGATGTTGCTTATGCCTTAGGCATAACAAGTAGATTTCAGGCTGATCCAGGAGAGGATCATTGGATAGCTGTGAAAAATATTCTTAAGTACTTGAGAAGGACTAAAGATATTTTTCTAGTTTATGGAGGATCTGAGTTGAAACTAGAAGGATTTTCTGATTCTAGTTTTCAATCAGACCCAGATGATAGCAAGTCCACTTCAGGGTATGTCTTTACCCTAAATGGTGGTGCAGTGAGCTGGAAGAGTTCCAAACAGCAAACTGTAGCTGACTCAACTACTGAGGCAGAATACATTGCTGTAAGTGAAGCCGCTAAGGAAGCTGTCTGGATGAAGAAGTTCATCTCTGAGTTAGGAGTAGTTCCCGAGATTGCTGGACCAGTCCCAGTTTATTGTGATAACACTGGAGCTGTTGCTCAAGCGAAGGAACCAAGGTCTCATCACAAATCCAAGCACATTCTAAGACGCTTCCATCTTGTTCGAGAGATTGTCGAGAGACAAGACATAGTCATTGAACGAGTAGACACCAAGAACAACCTAGCAGACCCGTTCACTAAAGCTCTACCACAACAGCAGTTCGATCGCCACCTCGATTGTATGGGGATAAAATATAAGAGCGATTGGCTTTAGTGCAAGTGGGAGATTGAAAGAGTAGATGCCCTACAAGCCAATCGCAATATGTATTGCGAAGGGTTTTTCTTTTGATTTGTCCAAATCATGTACATGACATTTAAATATGAATAAAGGCGTTATGTTTTATCATATGCTGTTGATTATATTTATGATAAACTCCTTAGATTAGGGCAATGGTTTTAAGACTATGATGAGATCATACTAGTGAGACTTAAAATCCTAAAATCCTAATCTTAAATATTCCCAGTCATTGGTACATTGAGTCGGGGATCAATGATTACCGGAAAGACTGGCATGTCTTATGTATGCTCGATGCAGAGGATGATTGATCTCACAATCATTTGTGTGGAGACACTAATACAAAGATATGGGTGCTCATTAGAAGAATGAGTTCACTGAATTGACCTACAAAGAGAAATCTTATGAAGTCTTACTTACATGTCAAAAGATGATTCTCTTAGTGGGAGTTGTGCAACTGATCCTTTGACCTGAGATCACCATGGTATCTTGTGCACATGAACCTATGTTTTGGTTTACACTCATTCATGACAATAAGTTATGTACGAGGTCTTCTGGATATGGTGGATTGTGTACGAAGATTATGAGTAGATCAACAAGGAATTAATCACTTCTAGTAAGAGAAGATAGCATCCTATTTATTCTAATCATATGATAATTCAGGAAGCCTTTGATCAAAGCAGAATGAAAATTAGAAAGAGTTTCTAATGTTTCATTATTTGAATTATCATTAAAAGATTGAGAAAAATATGAATATGAAATTGAGTTTGACATATATTCATACTCATATACATATTTGGGATGCAGTTTGATTAAAGGATTGAATTGCATAGTAACTTGCCACTGAAGGGTATTTTTGGTATTTCCACCAAATTTCATATTTTCCGGGTAGACATGACACGTTGCTAGACGTCAATCTTGTCTTATAGGTTTGATCGAATTAAAGAGTTTAATTCGATCACCAATTAGAAAGGATTCTAATTGTTAAGTTCGGGTTCGCGCAGTTTGGACTTAAATCGATTAGAAGAGTTCTAATCAAGTTGGGTCAACTCGCACTCACACCTATTGCTGGCTAAGTATGGAACCCAATGGGTCACACACAAGAAAACTTATCAAGGGTCTAATTGGATTAGATCATGTTTGCAAGATAAACATCCTAGCAGGTGTTGCAAACCTTAGCTCCTGATTCGAACTGGATTCGAATCTGATTCGAACTGGATTCGAATCTGATTCGAACTGAATTCGAATCTGATTCTTAATTGATCTAATTTGATTAGATCATATTCTAATATGGGTTAGCCAAGAGTTGGCTCCTAATTGGCTTGGTTTGAGTCTAATTGGATTAGATTTGATAAATCATTCATTTTTGACCGTTGGATCAACATTTGGATGAAGAGATGGATCAAATGGATGGCACCATGAATTGGAGCCATTGGATTTTCATCATAGGATGATGGGAGATCATGATGACGTGATGGATATCATTGGGAGGCGTGGAGATGAAAAATAGGTGAAGGAAAGAGAGAGAATACGTGAAGATTAAATGGATAAGGATGAACCATTTATTTGATCTTATCCATTCTCTCTCTTCTCTCTTCATCACGCCTAAGGGATATATGGCGCCTTCTTTCATGGCCTTTGGATCATCATCAACCCTTGATGAATGGATAAGGTTGGTTCCTATTTTTCTTGCGTGAGAAGAAGTGAAAAAAGGGAAGAGTACGGCGCATTTTCATGAAGAGGTGCTTAGGGAATCAAGCGCCACATCATAAGCGCTTGATCTTATCATAACCACTTTTGATACGCCTCTCCCTATTTTTGTGGCGCCTTCTCTCCTCTTATCACGCCCCATCTGAAGGATGTGTGGATGGGATGCATCCTTTGGTGATGCATCCCCACGCCATCTATAAATAGGAATGCTCCCGGTGTTTTCTAATGATCGAAAATCAATCCAACTCTCTCTCTCTCATATCCCTTCTTTCTTACATTAGTTTCTTTCTTTCTAACATTGCTTCTAGTGTATCCTAAGCCAAGACAAGGTGGTCTTCCTTAGGACAAAAGGATTAGAAGTGATTTTAGAAGGCTAAAGAAAAATAGAAAGGAAGGAAAGCAAGCCATTAGAGTTCTTTAGAAGAATTCTGCATTAAGGATCAAAAGTCTTTGGAGCTAAAGTCTTGATCAAGTTTTCGTGTGGATCACCATTGGAGGGCGGACACTTGGACGCCTCGTGGAGATTGTACACTTTGGATTAACGTTTGAGGTATTCTACTAATTCTGTATTTATTTTATATTATTTGATTGTAATCATTAAGGTGATCTAGGCTTAAAAGGGTTTCATGCATAGGGACTTTATTAAGAAAATTTTAAAATCTCTAGCTTCCGCTGCCCATTATGACATGCTAGAACCCTACATCCATGCAGTGTAGATTGGCTGCAGTAAGTTCACTGTAGGAGTAGGGTATGCACCTATAAGGAATCTATCGACCTTGGTAGATAAGGAGAGATCCTATGTGATTTATAAGACTGAGTTCGTAAGACCTCGGCCAGGGCAGTATGCACAGTGGAGAAAGAGTTTCCCACTCTCGAACTTAAGTCGAATAAATCTTCACATATGACAGACGATGGGGTTTGACGAGTTGTCCATGACCTCCGTCCTGTAGGGATCCACGATAGTAAGACTGTATCACATGGTAACTGCACCTAGAGGTTCATCATTCTATTCTACTGGGTAGCCACTACATGCTGCTAGGTGTCACTGGTGGATAGTTGGACTCACAGGGATTATCTCGATGATCGATAAACCCTAATGAGTAGAGTTGGAATCGTTCCAATCCATTGAAAGGAGTTTTCAATGATATTATGATAGAGATCATAATATATCTCACTACCAGTCAGAGTAGAACCTATGGGGTCACACACACTAGAAGTATTGACCGATTCGATGGTTGAATAGTGATTAGGAATCACAAATAATCAATTCGATTGATATTTAGTTGAAGAAGGAACAAAGGGAATTAATTAATTGAACTTGAAACAAGAGTCCTACTTCGAGTAGGATTCCTAAAGTCCTAATTGGATTAGAACTGGGAATCTAGTTGGAGTAGGACTGGGATTCCTGCTTGGAATAGGATTCCTACAATCCTAATGAGATTAGGAGTTTTGAATTAAAATTGGATTCCTACTTGGAGTAGGATTCCTAGAGTCCTAATCGGATTAGGACTTCGGATTCAAATAGAGTCCTAATTGGATTAGGACTAAAATTAAATATATCCTAATTTGGATTAGGGTTTCTTAAGTCCTAATTAATTATTAATCTAATGAATCAACATGACTCCTAATTGGGTTAGGATTGAAGAGTTCAATTGAGTCATGGTTCACTTAAGTTCTAATTGGATTAGGACTAGTATAGATTGAACCCAATTGATTCATGTTTTGGTTAATCCTAATTAAATTAGGATTAAACCATGAGAGAGGCACCTAATCCTCTTTGGAAGAGGATTAGGTTAACCAAGTAAGAGGGGCATCAGCCCCTCTCCACTTGGCTAGGGCGACATGAAGAGAGGGGCCGGCGCCCCCTCTTTGGCAAGTTGTCATGGAGCTCCTAAATGTTAGGAGCTCCACTCCCTTTAAAAAGGGGTAAGGGGCGGCTGACCTAGGGCATACTTGAAGCTCTCCTTCCAAGTCGTGGCCTCCCTCCCTCTCTTCCCCCTTGGTTCAGCCGCAAGCAAGGAAGAACATCCAAGGTGTTGGCGGCTTCCTCCCTGCTCCATCCTTGTTCCAACGCAAGGAAGAAAAGAAGGCTGCGTGGGGATTCTTCTTCTTCCTCTTCTTCATCCTTCTTCTTCCTCCTCTCAAGTGCATTCAAGAGTTGAAAGAAAGAGAGGAGATCAGCCATCAAAAGCTATCTCTGCAAGGGAGCTAGCACCCCGGTGAGATAGAGAGCTTGGATCGGTTCGTGCTTCGTGTGGATACCCGTAGAGGCCGGGCACTTGAACGGCTTCAAGCGAACCCTCTTCCTAAAACCACGATCATCAGTTTGCGGTGATCATCTACCCGCACAAGGTGAAGATCTGATCTTCTAATATATTTAAAAGTAATTAATCCTTATCTAACTACGAACGGTCTAGAAACAGCGTTCATGCGATGAACGTCGATCCCGCTTATGCCGATTCCGCTGCCATCTGAATTTTGTTTTGAAATATCAGCGGCATAGGCGGGTTCCCAACAGTGGTATCAGAGCCTAAGCTTCGTAGTTTAAGGTAAGAATTAATTATAAGTAGGCTTATTAGATCTGAAAATTGAATGATCATGCATGCTGAAAAATTTCTGCATGCAGAATTTTTCTAGGGTGCTGATTTTTACATGCTGATTTTTATATGACAAAAGGATGATTCTAATAGCATTGTTAATGTGATTACAAAGTATAGAATTATGATTAGCATGATCAGCAACCTATGTCATGAGATAATCAATTAATTATCAGATCTGAAAATTATAATTGTTGCATATGGTGATGATCATAGGATTCAAACCCTTTTGGTATCAAATGTAATGACCTGCGATGTGATCTGTAATGTCATGTAATTTTTCAGATGCTTGCATGCATCTTATTTGATGTTTTGAGAGGCCTGCGTGCCTCCTAAAAGGGAGATGTAATTTATTTTTATTTTTATTTTATATCTGGTTGTATTTCTGTGATATGATGTACGTCAACGATCAAGTAGAAGATGATGCATGAGATAAGCAGGGGTCTAAGCGGTTGATGGCGATTGGATCAAGAGTTGGTCAAGGATCGAATCAAGGAGGCTTGGAACCAATTTAAGAGTTGAAGACCAGTTGATCGATTGACGTGCATGTGCTTGTAATACGACCTAACTAGAATCCATGATCATCACCTATTTAAAGTTTAGCTTTAATTATTGCTGCGATTATAACTGCCTGCAATGTGCCGTTTGCATGTGATGTGAATGTGAGTCGGGTAGATAGGTTTACATGTGATGTAGCAAACCCAATTGAGACCTAAATTAAAACCTCCTCAATCAAGTCGAGAGTGAACCGACATGAGCAAGTCATATTAGATTAATTGATCTAATTGGTGTCTAGGAAAGCATGAAAGGTGGTTACTTAATTAGGACCTTACTCTCTGAGTAAGGGGAGCCTCCCACCTGCTTACCTGGCCAATTGTTCGATTACCTCTTATGAAGAGCTCAAGTTGCAAACACTAAGATCTGATTAACCAATATTAAGTCAATAGGTCTTCCACTGTAGTAGAGCTGCTAAGGCCTTTCTGATGTTGATTTGTCTCGGCTGGACACAGTGGTCAAGTTGCATCGGGGGGCTGGACCTCTCTATAGACATGAGATGTTGTAGGGTAAAGGTGGGGTTGGGCACCAATAACTGTTAGGTGAGGATCCAATGACGACTTTATTCCTACGGTTATACGGTGGGTCCGACTTAACTAAGAAATGGGACCAATAACTGTTAGGTGAGGTCTTCATGGCTTAGAGACCAAGAAGCACTGCAACATGCTTGAGAAGCATTGTACAAGAGTTGTACATTCATCAATCTATGTGTCATCAATAACTGTTAGGTGAGGTGGCATGTAAATCGATGGAACCGCAGTACCCACTAGAAACCCTAGCCGTGTAGGATTTCCATTTTCCTACCAGGGGAGTGTGAGGAATTCGAGAAAATAGTGGGAGTTATATTTGTTCTAAAAGGACCTTAGAACAGATTAGGATCAAGTACAAAAGTCTAACTAGAATCTTTACTCTCTGCAGATACAATGTCAGCTTCAAACCCTTTGACCCGTATTCTTGAGACCAACCGATTGACCGGAACCAATTACAAGGACTGGCTTAGAAACCTCAAAATTGTTTTGGACTGTGAAAAAATAGGCTACATACTCGATTCAGATATCCCCACACTACCAGCACGTCCTACTGATGTTCAGTGACAGATGCATCAAAAATGGCTGGATGATGACATTAGAGTCAAGTGCTATATGATGGCATCCATGTCTAATGAACTCCAATGCCAGCATGAGAATCTCAAGACTGCTAGGGACATACTAGCATACCTGCAAGAGTTGTATGGTGAGCAGAGTCGCACAGCTCGTTTTGAAGTGTCCAAGAGGCTCTTCAAGACAAAGATGCGCGAAGGGCAGTCCGTCCATGATCACGGTCTGACTATGATCAAGGATCTTGAGGAGCTTGAGAAGCTCGGAATGAACATGCACAAGGAATTGCAAGTGGATTTGATCCTACAATCACTTCCTGATTCATTTGGTCAGTTTATAGTAAACTACCACATGAATAAGATTGAATGCACTAAGACTGAACTAATCAACATGTTGGTAACTGCTGAGGGAGCCTTGAAAGGTTCAAGGGGCAATGTCCTTACTACTGAGTTGACTTCTGGTTCCAAGAGAAAGTCTACTTGGAAGAAAAAGAAGCCTGCGAAGAAGCAAAAGAAAGACAAGAAGTCAAAGAAGGAAGTTCAAAAGAAAAAGGCCAATGACAAAGGAAAATGTTTCCACTGCAATGTCGACGGCCACTGGAAGAGGAACTGTCCTTCATACCTCGAGAGCCTGAAGAACATGAAAGGTGACAAACCTTCAGAAGGTATAGATTTGCTCATAATTGAAACTAATCTAACAGTTTCTTCTACTTCTAGTTGGGTTATAGATTCTGGTTCTAGTGCACATCTGTGAACTACCATGTAGGGTCTAAAGGAAAGTAGAAGGCTGGCGGAAGGTGTGGTAACCCTTCGGGTTGGCAACGGGGCAAAAATTGCTGCTGTGGCTGTCGGCACCTACCATCTGCGACTATCGTCTGGTTTTAGTTTATTACTTAGAGACTGCTATTATGTACCTGCTGCTAGCAGAAATTTGATTTCTATTTCATGTCTAGCACAGGAAGGTCATGTTTTTACATTTGACAAAGACTGTTGTTCTATTTATTTAAGAAATAAAATAGTCGCACGTGGTTTTATGATTGACAGTCTCTATCATTTGCATATGGATGTATCTATAAATGTGTCTGAGCAAGTAGTGAATGCCAAAGGATCCAAAAGGTCCAGGGATGAGATAAACCAAAAATATTTGTGGCACCTCAGGCTTGGCCATATTGGAGAAGACAGAATGAACAAAATGGATAAAGATGGGCATTTAGGCTCTTTGACTTCCGAGTCATATCCAGTTTGCGAGTCCTGTCTTCAAGGAAAAATGGCTAGATTGCCCTTTGTAGGACATGGGGAGAGGACCACTGAAATACTTACCCTAGTACATACAGATGTATGTGGCCCATTCGATGTGCTAGCCAGGGGACGTTATTCGTACTTCATTACCTTTACCGATGATTATTCACGGTATGGGTATGTGTATCTTATGAGACACAAATCTGAATCTTTTGAAAAGTTCAAAGAGTTCAAAAATGAAGTAGAAAAACAAACTGGAAAACCCCTTAAGGCTCTTCGATCAGATCGAGGAGGAGAATACCTTAGTGGAGAATTCCAGAACTATCTCAAGAAAAATGGCATAGTCTCATAGTGGACACCTCCGGGTACACCTCAACTCAACGGGGTGTCAGAGAGGAGGAATCGGACCCTATTGGATATGGTCAGGTCCATGATGAGCTTCACTGATTTACCTATGTTCCTTTGGGGAGATGCCTTACTCACAGGGATTTATTTATTGAATAGAGTTCCCTCTAAATCAGTTCCTACCACACCGTATGAGATATGGCATGGTAAGAAACCAAGTCTTGGTCATCTCAAGATTTGGGGATGTCCGGCCCATGTCAAAAGACTGCAGGCGGACAAACTAGAGGCTAGGACCATAAGTGCTCGTTTTATAGGATATCCTAAAGAGTCATTAGGATACAATTTTTACGTCTCAGAGGATCACAATGTGTTTGTGAGCCGTCATGCCATCTTCTTGGAAAATCAGTTTATCCTTGATAGAGGTAGTGGGAGGAAAATTGAGCTTGAAGAGAAAGTCTCTGAAAAGCAACGAGTCATGGATCCTATCGAACCCATTCATACAAAGCCAGTACACAATGTCCCGCAACCACCTCGCAGATCAAGTAGGGTCTCCCATCCTCCCGATAGATACTTAGGTATACTAGAAGAGGATACCGAGAAAATGTTCCTAGTGGGAGATAGGGATCATACACAAGATCCCAAAACCTACGATGAGGCGATATCTGATATCGATTCTGAGAAATGGCTGGAAGCCATGAAGTCAAAGTTAGACTCCATGCATTCCAACCAAGTCTGGACCTTAGTAGATCCACCAGAAGGTATTGTACCTATTGGATGTAAATAGATCTACAAAAGGAAAATAGGTTCGGATGGAAAGGTAGAGACCTTTAAGGCAAGGCTGGTGGCGAAAGGGTATAGTCAACGCGAAGGCATTGACTATCAGGAGACCTTTTCACCTGTAGCCATGCTGAAATTTATCCGAACATTGCTTGCCATTGCAGCATTTCATGATTATGAAATATGGCAGATGGATGTGAAAACTGCTTTCCTAAATGGACATCTTGATGAAGATATCTACATGGAACAGCCTTTGGGTTTCACTTCCAGTGATGGAGATCACAAGGTCTGCAAGCTGCAAAGGTTCATTTATGGACTAAAGCAAGCATCTCGGAGATGGAACACTCATTTCAATGACGCAATCAAAACGTTTGATTTCATCAAAAACGAAGAGGAACCGTGTGTTTACAAAAAGGTTAGTGGGAGCGCAGTCGTTTTTCTCGTACTGTACGTGGACGACATCCTCCTGATAGGAAATGATATTCTCATGCTAACCTCGGTCAAGGTCTGGTTGTCAAAAGAATTCTCCATGAAAGACCTTGGGGAAGCATCCTATATTTTGGGAATAAAGGTCTATAGAGATAGATCTAAAAGGATGCTTGGCCTATCACAGAAAATGTATATAGAGGAAGTGCTGAAAAGGTTCACATGGAAAACTCCAAAAGGGGTCTCTTACCCCTTAGGCATGGAATTCATCTCTCCAAGAAGATGTGCCCCAACACATCTGAAGAGATTCAACGCATGAGCAAGATACCCTATGCATCGGCGATAGGGAGCCTCATGTATGCCATGCTATGTACACGACCTGATATAGCCCTTGCTGTGAGTGTCACAAGCAGATATCAGTCGAATCCAGGTGAAGAACACTGGACAGCTGTGAAGAATATTCTTAAGTACTTGAGAAGAACTAAAGATTTATTCTTGGTTTTTGGAGGATCATCAGAGTTAAAGGTAGAAGGGTACACAGATTCAGACTTCATGACTGATGTCGATGATAGGAAGTCAACATCTGGATATGTGTTCTTGTGCAATGGTGGTACGGTGAATTGGAAGAGTTCTAAACAACCGCTCATTGCTGATTCTACTATGGAAGCTGAATACATCGCCGCCTCTGAAGCTGCTAAGGAAGGCTTCTGGTTCAAGAAATTCATTGCAGAGTTGGACGTGATGACATCAGATGCCATAACACTCTACTGCGATAATAATGGCGCCATAGCTCTTGCTAAGGAGCCAAGGTCTCATCAGAAGTCTAAACATATAGAGCGGCGCTTCCATCTCATACGCGACTATGTTGAGAAGAAATATGTAGAAGTGCAGAGAGTAGACTCCGCGGATAACGTAGCAGACCCGTTCACTAAGCAGCTAAGTCAGCAAAAGACTGAAGCCCACCTTGACAAGATGGGGCTTAGATATATGACTGATTGGCTTTAGTGCAAGTGGGAGATTGTTAGATGTATGCCCTAGAAGCCAATCTGGCTGACACATTGTTATTTCTAGGGACATAATTTTGTACTTGACTATTTATTATTGAATAAATAAAAGGCATCTTTTCATTCATATTATTTATGTGTCTATGAATCGTCCAAAAAATTAATAAGATGATGATACATATTCTCAAGAGTTGAGAATTTGAGCCATGTATCATTGGTGATTAATTTCTAAATGCTCCTGATCAATGGATCATCACGAGGACGGTGATCGATCCGATCAGTGCACAGATCACTTTCCTTCTGGATGGACGAGACTTGAGTCCACAGTGTAGGGACACTGAAGTGATAGTGCAAGTGCTTGTTAGAGAACAAGGGTACTGAGCGTGACCAAGACAAGAAGTCACTTGGATGTCTATCCACTCGTCAGTGACTTGCTTGATGTTGCAGTAGTGTGACTGGTCCTTTGACCTGCGGTGCTTCGGCTACTCACAGTGAGGTTATTGTAGTTTGACTACACACATACGTGGTCTCTAGCCATATGGGTCCATGCAGTGTAGATTGGCTGCAGTAAGTTCACTGTAGGAGTAGGGTATGCACCTATAAGGAATCTATCGACCTTGGTAGATAAGGAGAGATCCTATGTGATTTATAAGACTGAGTTCGTAAGACCTCGGCCGGGGCAGTATGCACAGTGGAGAAAGAGTTTTCCACTCTCGAACTTAAGTCGAATAAATCTTCACATATGACAGACGATGGGGTTTGACGAGTTGTCCATGACCTCCGTCCTGTAGGGATCCACGATAGTAAGACTGTATCACATGGTAACTGCACCTAGAGGTTCATCATTCTATTCTACTGGGTAGCCACTACATGCTGCTAGGTGTCACTGGTGGATAGTGGGACTCACAGGGATTATCTCGATGATCGATAAACCCTAATAAGTAGAGTTGGAATCGTTCCAATCCATTGAAAGGAGTTTTCAATGATATTATGATAGAGATCATAATATATCTCACTACCAGTCAGAGTAGAACCTATGGGGTCACACACACTAGAAGTATTGACCGATCCGATGGTTGAATAGTGATTAGGAATCACAAATAATCAATTCGATTGATATTTAGTTGAAGAAGGAACAAAGGGAATTAATTAATTGGACTTGAAACAAGAGTCCTACTTCGAGTAGGATTCCTAGAGTCCTAATTGGATTAGAACTGGGAATCTAGTTAGAGTAGGACTGGGATTCCTGCTTGGAATAGGATTCCTACAATCCTAATGAGATTAGGAGTTTTGAATTAAAATTGGATTCCTACTTGGAGTAGGATTCCTAGAGTCCTAATCGGATTAGGACTTCGGATTCAAATAGAGTCCTAATTGGATTAGGACTAAAATTAAATATATCCTAATTTGGATTAGGGTTTCTTAAGTCCTAATTAATTATTAATCTAATGAATCAACATGACTCCTAATTGGGTTAGGATTGAAGAGTTCAATTGAGTCATGGTTCACTCAAGTTCTAATTGGATTAGGACTAGTATAGATTGAACCCAATTGATTCATGTTTTGGTTAATCCTAATTAGATTAGGATTAAACCATGAGAGAGGCATTAGGTTAACCAAGTAAGAGGGGCATCAGCCCCTCTCCACTTGGCTAGGGCGACATGAAGAGAGGGGCCGGCGCCCCCTCTTTGGCAAGTTGTCATGGAGCTCCTAAATGTTAGGAGCTCCACTCCCTTTAAAAAGGGGTAAGGGGCGGCTGACCTAGGGCATACTTGAAGCTCTCCTTCCAAGCCGTGGCCTCCCTCCCTCTCTTCCCCCTTGGTTCAGCCGCAAGCAAGGAAGAACATCCAAGGTGTTGGCGGCTTCCTCCCTGCTCCATCCTTGTTCCAATGCAAGGAAGAAAAGAAGGCTGCGTGGGGATTCTTCTTCTTTCTCTTCTTCATCCTTCTTCTTCCTCCTCTCAAGTGCATTCAAGAGTTGAAAGAAAGAGAGGAGATCAGCCATCAAAAGCTATCTCTGCAAGGGAGCTAGCACCCCGGTGAGATAGAGAGCTTGGATCGGTTCGTGCTTCGTGTGGATACCCGTAGAGGCCGGGCACTTGAACGGCTTCAAGCGAACCCTCTTCCTAAAATCACGATCATCAGTTTGCGGTGATCATCTACCCGCATAAGGTGAAGATCTGATCTTCTAATATATTTAAAAGTAATTAATCCTTATCTAACTACGAACGGTCTAGAAACAGCGTTCATGCGATGAACGTCGATCCCGCTTATGCCGATTCCGCTGCCATCTGAATTTTGTTTTGAAATATCAGCGGCATAGGCGGGTTCCCAACAAATACAACCAAAAAAAATCAAAAAGCAACTCCTCCTCGCCCACCTATAAGTGTCCACCCAAATGGTTGGCGGCAAAGAAAGCCGCCCAATCAGCAGCCTCATTGGCCTTCCGGAATACATGCTTCGCCTGGATTACCAATTTATCATGAATCATAGTCCGAATATCTCTCAGCAGTAGGTGGTAGTCGCTGACCCCTCCTAAAGTTCGCAGAATCCATCCAATAACCGTCGTGGAGTCGTCCTTCAAGAGGACCATCCTTCACCATTTCTCTCTGCTTGGATAATCTTACCACCGCCTCCGCAGACCGCACTGTTATTGATTCCATCCGGCCATCCCACCATCCTCTCGCATATGTTAAATCTCTCCCCTATCTCTTCTCATCTCCCCTTGAACAAAATCTTGAATTCTCTCTCTTCTCTCTCATTCTTTCTCCCCCATCATTCCAATAAGTTACACAATGTCAGAGTGGGAGTTGGTGATGGAGTTGTGGCCGATTTTAGAAAGATCGAGGTGTGAAGTAGTGGACAGGATGAGAAAGTTCGAACAACATCTCCACCGCGGAGCTTTGCCACCCAGAGGATCATGAGGGGGATGGTCAATGACGACTTCGGTCATAGTGTCGAGAACAACAGAGCCAGAGAACAATGGTATCGGGTCATTGGAGGCCATTATTGCTACTATTCAAGAGTTGGTGGAGGAAGAGAAAAAGGTTGAGGAGAAAGCAGCATTGGAGGTTGGAGAGAAGGTGAAGTCGGCGGTTGTGGAGGATGAGGACGACAAAAGGAATGTTGTGGTTGAAATTTGGCCTGAGGGTGACCACGCCGGAGGAAGCCGAGGAGATGCTGGCTGGGACGGAGAAAAGGGAGACACCTCCTATGCTCCGGGGTACCTACACAAAGCCTTGGCTAGGGATTCCGGCAAAGGCCCTCCGATGGCTAAGTTAGCAGAGCTTTTGGACGGATTTTTGAGAGCCTTTCATGGTCTCTATCTTGCCTTTTATGACTTTTTGTAGCTTAAAATGGCTTACCGAGGGCCTTTTTCTATTTTCTTTTTATAGGGTGAGGGTCTCGGCCGTTATTTGAAATTTGGGGCTGAGCTGCGATCAGCTGGTCATTAGCTGGAGACGGCATGAATCATGGAGATCAATCCCGTGGGCAAAGGATTCGGGAGATATCTTTTCAGATTTATTCTGAGGATGCCCAGGTGGCTGAGGTATGTTCCATCCTCATCATGGGAGGAGATGGTCTTGGCTAGGTGGCGTGTGGCCAAAGCCAGGGCTCACTTGAGGCATACGGTTTTGGCAGTCCTTATGCACGGCGTGGTGTTGGCAGATATGGCAGGGTATAGCTCTTGGCCAATATATTTTGCTTTCCATCATTTGCCCACTGACTTTCGAGTTCGAGTCATTCCTTGACTCGAGCGAAGGAAGTAATTGAGTTGTCGATCATCCTGTTTTCTTTTTCTTTTCTTGTCATACTTGTAAGATCGGCCACTTAAGACTTTTTGTAGTCGACCATTTTTGTATTCAATCTGACCTCAAGGTCGGCACCTTTTGTGCTCGGCCTTTGGCTTTGTATATCATTTTAGGCTTTAACTTAGGCACTCGAACTAAGGTCGAGGTGACCTAAAATTTTTTCTAAGGTCGAGGGAGCCTCTTTTGTTCACGATCGATACTGCAAAGTGCCCCGAGCTTGGCCCGGGACGTCATTACCTACAGTCGAGGGAGACTCTTCAGCTCGCTGTCGACACTGCAGGGCGCCTTGAGCTCAGGCCCAGGATGTCATTACCTACAGTTGAGGGAGCCTCTTGGGCGCTCGGTCAACGCTGCAGGGCGCCCCGAGCCCGAGCTTGGGGTGTCATTACTTGCAGTCCAGGAAGCCTTGTGGGCTCGCGGTCGACCCTGCAGGGCGCCTTGAGCTTGAGCCCAGGACGTCATTACCTGCGGCGAGGGAGTCTCTTGGGCTCGCGGTCGATGCTGCAGGACACCCCGAGCTCAGGTCCGGGACGTCATTGCCTCCTTGATGGCTTCCACAGATTCCTTCGTGCACTTCTCCCATCGCATAGTCGGCCCCTGAGGGACGGAGACATTCAAGGAGTGGCGATGTGAACGATTGGCGGTATAGCTTGCCCCTGTACATGAGGTACCGAGTTGCTTGGCACTCAATTCGTCGGGCTTCAAGCTTATCCGCAGGGAGGATTTTGTTTTATAGGAGGTTAATAAGGGGGTCCATCCAGCTCGATTTGGTTTTTTTTGCACAGGACTGGTGTAGTCTTTGGAAGCTCGGCCGAGCTGGACATCGCTAGCTTTGACAGCAGGTCAGCCCTCGCACTTTCCAACCTAGAAATGTGCTAAATATCGAAGTTATTTAAAGTTGAAGTGATGTCCCGTACCTTTTGGAGGTATTTCATTATCGACGGCTTCCGAGCTTCAAAGTTCCCCAGGATTTGGCTCATCGCCAGTTGGGAGTCGCCGAAGACCTTCAGGCAGAGGATGTTGAGCTCTTTCGCCAACTTTAGCCCTGCAATTAGCGCTAGGAACTTGAAGTGCAAGGCCTGCTCTGCTACTACTCCATTCGAGCAGGTGAGGATGAGGCCTGCACCACTACCCCCGAGGTCAGGGAGCCATCAACATGTAGGATCCATGGCTGTCCGTGACTCTGACGGTCACATCCTCGGTGGGGGTCGGAGGTAACCCTGACCCTCGATCTCCATGAGGATCTTTGATGAGAGCACAAAAGTGCGATCTACATATCAACTAAATTAGTGTTATTGTTGACTGATAATGATAAATTCACTGGTTTAATATTATATTGTTATTTGGCACAGGTCATTATAAATTAAAGTTTAAATGCGCATTTGGTATAGACTGGGTTTAGAGAGATGCATCATGGCCCCAAACCGCGCGGGCCCAATCCTGCCATGATCTAATCGAGCACATTTGCACCATCCAAGGATCACAGAACCGAGCCCGATTTGAAGACATAGAGTAGGAGAGCTAACAGTGGAGTCCCACCAACCGACCACATCCTTCCAAATTAGTCTTCGCGTATCTCATCCCGTAAGATCACGCGAGCCCAAGCATCAAGTCACAATGAGCATCTCATGCGATCTCCAGCTTCATCAAGGGAGAAGAAATGGTCCCACGATCAACCGAGCCGTGCATTCCTCCCAACAATCAAGCCGTTCACCATCCGTCTGCGTTCACAACACGTCGAAGCAGTGCCCCAGCCTCGTTGTCCAGATTAGCACCCCATTCCAGCATCACATCTAGCCAAAGCTCCCACCTCCCGAACTTCAGCGCGTCCCCAACTTCCCTCACAGTCGCTGCCAGCCGTCAGCCCATCTCGTCTCCCATCTCCATGCTCCCATCCTTCCATGATCCAAAGAAGGAAACCCATGAATCACCGACCCCCTCCTCTGCAACAGCCCGGATGACCACCTCTCCTGTGATCGCGTCCAGCTGCGTCCGAGCTTCCCGGATCTCTTCCGTGCCCCAGCGATCCCGTGATCAATCTCCTCCACGATCCGCCCAGCCACGGCATCCCACGCTGCAATCAAGCTCCTCCGCACGTCAACCTCCCGAAATCCTGCGGCCAGCTTCACTGATCCGGCCGTCTGCAATCAATCCAGCGCCCCAGCAATCACGCCGTCCTCCTTCCGGATCGACGCCCGTCTGCAGCTCCTCCGCTTTTCCATGTCCAAGATCCCGTGATGCATCCAGAGATCCAGCCGTCCTAGCCTCCTCTAGCCATCCACGTGTGTCTCGCATTCATCTTCCGCATCCCGGACGACCCTCTTCCCCGATTCCAGCACCCGCGGCCAGCTTGTTCCTCCCTACGATCAAGCTTCCATTACCCCTCCATCAGGGGATCCATCGGCTGGCCAAAGAGGTGGGGGCGATCTATAAAAGAGGGGAGGAGGTCGGCTGGTTTGAGGAGAAAAACAGGGGAGCTCGGTTGGGCCATGAAACAGGGGGGTTCTCGGTTCGGTTTGGGGAAGAAGAGAGAAAGAAAAAAAAGGAGAAATGCTCTGTTTTCTCTTTTGAAAACAGAGCATGTTCTATTTTTTTTTTAGTTTTTAGTCTTATTAAGAGTTTATTTTGAAAGCATGTGTTTTGGGGTTTTTAGTTTTATTTTAATAGAGAGTTTTATTTATGCTAAAGTTGTAATTTCTGTTGTTTTTAATTTCCGTTCTTCAAATTCTGTAATCTTTCTTCTTTTTTATGCAATACATTAAAATTTCTTTCATGCAATCAATGTTCCAGTCTTTAATATTCCTAGCACAGTTTTCATCCATTTTATGCCAGAGCTTTCTTTTCCATTAAATATATAAATGCTTTTCGAATTTAAGTACCTATCTTTCCATTAATTTCAAGTAGAAAACATTCTCCGGTAGATCCGAGAATCCGTCAACATCCCCAATGTAATGTTTTTCTTCTATTATTCAAAAATCGATTTTGAATCCGAGTGAACGTTTTAATTTTTATGCAACTCCAATCGTCTCTCTGTGGATCAACCTCTTACGACCACAATTCTTCGAGTAGAACAGGTGAGAGTAAAATTAATTTAAACTTTGTTTGTCGGTTCTAACAACGATCTGTTTAGCGTATTTTTAGTTAAACAGGAATCAGACAACAATCTCTACTCGGGTGGATGTGAGGAAAATGTTTTTTCCAAACTTCTAGAGGGAAGACCTTGGGCAAGCCGGGCTCTTGGGCCGAGGAAGATTTTTCTTGCGCTGGGGGGATCTGCTCCTTGGTTGGCCGTGCTCCTCATGGCGCTTCTTCTGCATATAGATAGGCCGTTCGGCCGCTTTCCGCCGTGAGGCCATGGCTTTCTCATCCTTGGCATGCTTTCGAGCTCGAGCCAACATCTCTGCAAAGTTGGCAAAGAAGTTCTTCTCGATGGAGAAAAGAAACATGTAGGACCGAGCACTAGTCTTCAACGCTGCCATGGCGATGGACTAGTCGAGATTGTGAACCTCCCATGTAGCCGAGGTGAAGCGATCAATATAGTCCTTTAAGGATTCTCCCTCCTGTTTGATGTCGAGAAGGGAGTCTGAGGTCCAGCACTGATGTCGGCTAGTGGTAAAGTGAGTTGCAAACTGCCTGCCCATCTACTTGAAAGATGGAACCGAGCCGGGTCTTAGCTCGAAAAACCAAATGCGAGTTGTCTTGCGGAGAGTTGCCAGGAAGGCCCTACAGAGCAGGACGTCTGTGGCCCTTTGGAGTGTCATAAGGGCTTTGTAGCCTTCCAAATGATCCAGGAGGTCGGACGAACCATCATACAGCTCGATTTGCAGCATTTTGAATCTCAAGAGGATCGGCTCGTCATCGATCCATTGAGGGAATGGAGACTCAGTTATGAATTTGAGCTCGGCGTCGCACTTCAGGCCTTGGTCTCAGAGAGCCTGGATCTACCACTCCAAGTTCTCGACTTTTCTGTCGAGCTCGGCGACGAGCAGAACTCCTGTTGCAGCTCAGCATGGGGTGGACCCCACCTCCGATGGTTGTTCCCAAGCTCGGGGCTTTAGATTTCGACGCAGGCTCTTAGGGTGATGGCTGCGCAATGAGCCCTCCTAGCTTAGGGATTGAGCTTGGTGGAAGCTTCGGTAGTGGAAACGCTCCCTTTGGTCGGCCATCGTGCACTACCTGACAGGGGAATGACATTGTGAGCGCCGTCCTGTGGACCCGCGCCCACAAGGAGGGGGTGCAGGCTAGGCTCCCGCCTGCTACAGGCCTTGAACGGCCGCGGTAAGCATTTGGACTTGCTGGACGAGCAGGTTAAACTACTCTGACTGGACCCAAGAAATTTGATCCGCCGGTGCCCCAGGGGGTGGGCTTTGGAGCAAGTTGCTGGAAGTTGGTGCTCGGCGCCTCGATGCATTGGAAGCTCCTCGACTCCTCAACCTCATGATCACGACTCAGACCCTTCCTCTAGTGCCAAATTTTGTGGTTGAAATTTGGCCTGAGGGTGACCACGTCGGAGGAAGCCGAGGAGACGCCGACCGGGACGGAGAAAAGAGAGCCACCTCCTGTGCTCCGGGGTACCTGCACAAAGCCTTGGCCGGAGATTCTGGCGAAGGCCCTCCGATGACTAAGTTAGCAGAGCTTTTGGAGGGATCTTTGAGTGCCTTTCATGGCCTCTGTCTTGCTTTTTATGGCTTTTTGTAGTTTAAAATAGCTTACCGAGGGTTTTTCCTATCCTCTTTTTATATGGTAAGGGTCTCGACCGTTACCTAAAATCTTGGGCTGAGCTGTGATCAGCTGGCTATTAGCTAGAGACGGCGTGAATCACGGAGATAAATCCCGTGGGCAGAGAATTCGAAAGATATCTTTCCAGATTTGTTCTGAGGATGCCTAGGTGGCTAAGGTATGGTCCATCCTCGTCATGGAAGGAGATGGTTTTGGCCAGATGGCGTATGGCCAAGGACAGGGCTCGCTTGAGGCACACGGTTTGGGCAGTTCTTGTGCATGGCATGGTATTGGCAGGTGTGGCAGGGTATGGCTTTTGGCAGCAAGCATGGCTGGGGCAGCAAGACATGGTCCTTGGTTGGTATGTCATGGCATGGCCAGTAAGCAATAGTTCATGGAAAGGGTCTGGTTAGGCCGGCATGTTCGGCCATATATGTTTGGCAAGGTCGGTAGGGGCTGGCTAGGCCAGGATGTTCAGCCACATGTGCTTGGCAAGGTCGGTCTGGCCTCTGGTCGAGGTCAGCTCAGCCTTCAACGGGGTTCGAAGTCGACCTGGCTCTTAGCGGGAGTAGGACGATCCATTGCGAAAAAACACTCTTAAACACTCTTTAGAAGTGCCATTTTCCCTCTTAAACATTCGCCAATGTAAAATCAATACTTAATGTAGGTTGGGATTGACATACATGTGTCATTACCATCAAAGATTGTTGATTTGATTGGCTCTCCTTATTTTTTCCCCTTCTCTCTCTCTAAGAGTTTTATAAGCCAGCCATGTCAGTTTTCAAACCAAAGACTTCAATGATGTCGAGAGCCATTGTAGTGATTCTGCATCTGTTTCTTACAAACTTTAGTCACAGAAAGTAGAAATCCAAAGAAAAAATTATATTATGGTTATTATTTGGTGAAGAAAAATACTTCTTTCAGATAGAATTTATGGGGTCTAAGAAAAGAACAAACCTTACGCTAGGGCAATGCAAACTCATCTGTCCCACTTGGAAGGCCCTATGGCTATGGCTATGGCAATTTTTTTTTTTTTGGTAAGATGAATTTGCTATACTAATTTCATAAAATAATATCTATATAAATTAAAAAATAAAATATATAAACAATCAGCAGCAGTTCATAATATGCCGCCTGTATGATTGGCCGCAAGACTCTCTCTCTCTCTCTCTCTCTCTCTCTCTCTCTCTCTCTCCTTCTCTCCTTCTGTCCTCTCATGCGGACTGCACGTAGGTGCTGGCATCGATGAATGTAGGTGCGGACCACGGAATCGCGATTCGAACTGAATGCAGTTGTCCCCCATCGAAATTTTTGATTTGGCCCCCACGCAGGCACGCACCGTCCCATCAAAACGCCCACTACGCCCCAGGCTTCTCTCCCCAGTCCCCACCCCTCCCCTCTTCGTGCCTTCGGTCAAAGCATCCGCATCTCCGTCAAACTTCTCAAAAAATCGTATCTTCTTTTCCCCCTTTTCCCTCTTCCCCTCTAACGGCCAAAGAAAATAAACGGAAAGCAGGCGTGACCAACATTTCCTGTTCCTCCACGGCTGCTCCACTCAGCCCCATCCAGATTTAAATAAAAAATCGTATTTTTCCTAATTATTCTATTATAAATAAATGGATGAGTATACATGGAACCAGTTAGCAGTGCACGGAAGAATCGAATGACATCATCAGTGCATTGAATGGAGAAGGAGTCATCCATGGGGATGTGGGGGGAGGCCGGAGATGGTGGTGGAGGCGGCTTGGGGAGTGGGAGTATGGTGCCTGGTCCGATCGCCGGAAAGAACGCGGGGAGCATCGCCGAGAGGAGGGCGGCGAGGTCCGGGTTCATCCCCACTCCGAGGCTGAACACCGCCCGGTTCCGTAGCGTCAGCCCTCTGTCATCGCCGGGCGTCCGATCGCCGTTTCTCACCATACCACCTGGTCTCAGCCCCACCGCGCTGCTCGACTCTCCAGTGATACTCCAAAATTGTCAGGTCGGTAGGTTCTGCAGCCATTTGCTTGATTCTTTAAACATTGGTAGCGGCTAACTGCTGCGATGTTAGTTTGTTTCATCCATTACCCATCTATACATGTAGAGTGGTAGTTCTAGAGCCATGGATCTGTAGTGAGACTCTTGTTCTGTGATGCGACACTTTGTGTTCTGTGATGCTGCATTTGTTGCTGATTATAGGCTAAAGAGGGGTAAAAGTAGTTTTGAAAATGAAAATCGTATGGGATGAGGTAGTAAGGAATAACTTGATATCCCTACATCTTTTATAAAGTATGGTCCCAAACAGAGTAGGAAAAGGATTCATGTAGTGACCTCAGCTAGTTTGGGATAAAGGCTTGGTTGAGTTGAGTATTTGTTGCTGCTTATATGATCAAAAGCAGAATGAAACATGTTGCCGCCAATTCTGAGATGTCGACGTGGACCGCCTCCGTGGACTTATGAGACAACAGACAAAGATCAGATGACTTGCCGAATTGGCTTTAGTCGGGCCCTCCGATACTTAAACTAAAGAGGGTTTGAAGTGGGGATGAAGGAGAAAGAAAGAACAAGGAGAGAATATTTCCAAGCTTAGGTGATTTTTACATTAGTCATTATTTTCTTATGGAGGGCCTCTAGATTTATTTATAGCTGGGATTCCGCATCTTCAGCAATCATATCTCAACAAACTCTAGGTTGTGCTGTAACTACCAGCTGACGTGGCGCAACAACCCGGAGGCTTGCTGTAACCGCCCAGCAGTTGGTGGAATTGTTGGAACTCTGCACACATTCGAGTGGAAGGGTTGGATCGCCTTTGTTGTAAGAGGGCTCAGCTCTGCTCCAGCTGGTCATTGGGCTGACTAGTCATCTGGTTAAGCTGAGATACCTCATCTTTGTAGGTCAGATGCTCCTGGTCTGCTCGTCTCAACTCTTCTGGTTAGCCTAGAGGTTCTGATCTAGATGCCTCGGAGAGTTTAAGGGGATCCCCTTGCTGTCATGTAGTTGGTGAGCTTGGACAAATCTCATTGTGCCATCTCATTGTGCCACATCACCTTGGTCATTCAATGCCACAACACTGTCCTCCCCACTTCTGAGCCCAAAGTGCCTCTTTGGTATGGATGAAGAAATAACCATCTATCGGTTTGTGCCGTTTTAAAGAGAACCTCTTTGGTATTACCTAAAGGACGAGTCCTAACACTCTACTCCTAAGGTGTCGCTTGACTATTTGGAGTAATGTTGGTGCGACATGCGTTCGCTGATCTCGATGGGAAGATGACTGATTGAACTGATCCAGGTCGTCCAAAATTCTTTAAAAGAGGGTGGAGGCCTCTACAAATCTGTTACGCTTGAGGGGGTTCTGAATGTTCTTTTTGGTTGCTCAGGGAGACTCCTACAAAATCAGCAGACCATATAACCTTGGACCATCCTTGCATGGTGGTTTGGTGGCTCTTTCTCCTTCTTTTCTTCTGAGGAGGCTGATCCCCTCCATTTATCTTCTTTTTCCCTTGTTGCATGATGACACTCCCATGGATCTTCCTTAGGAAGGGGGTCTTCAACATCACATTAGATGTTCCAGCTGGCACTACGAAGGACCATGGAAAAAGTGGCTGAAGTTGGGGCCGATTTAGGACTTCTCTAGAACAGGCTGGCGGTCGAAATGGTTCCTAAAGACGCCGATGACAGTTGGAAGGTTGCTAAAATGGAGGCCAAGTTAAGGGTGCTAAGGACAGGGCGAAGGTTGCTAAGTTGCAGGCCTCCAGAATCGCAAAGGAGCTGCAGGAAGCCAGGCGACAAGTTGTTGAGGTTGAAAAGAGGGTTCTCTGAGCAGTGGAGATCACCGGTTGATTTTTAGGAGGAGATCACCGAGTCCTTCCTTTAGGGCTTCTAGGAGTGCTAGAACGAAGCAGCAAAGCTCCAACTCGACCTCATCCATCTTATCCCCAGCAGGAGCCATGCTAAGAGGAAGCGAGATTTGACGAGCGAGCGCCCCTCATCGGAGAGGGGAGCGTAGGCCTCTGCATGGTATTCTTTGCAAAGTTGTGAGATGGGGTGAAGGGTAGCCCCTTCATGATCTCGTTGGAGTCATCGACCTTGTCGGGCCAGAGTTTGGCCAGTTCGAGGCACCTCTTTTCTTGTAACTGTCTAGTCTGGTTTTAGACCTGTCACATAATTGATCATTGTTATTGAAATGGAATTATTTTTGAGTGTACTTGTTCTTTTACTTGTTATTGGGATGCTTGCTCGTAGTCATGTCAAAGATACTAAGGTGAACCTAGCTAAGCTAAAGATATAAGATTTCGAGGTTGGTTGAATAAAACTAGAAAATCAAGATAGAGCCATAGTCAATAGCATCCAAATATTCAAGATTGGCTGAGTATTTTGAGACGAGGCTGGTTTTAAACTATGAGATTATAACAAGATGAGATCATAGTAAGATGAGGTCACAGTAAGATGAGTGAAGAGAGTAAGCCAGAATGCTTTCTGAACACATGATAGCAAAATTCCATGAAATGCCCAAAAACTTTACATATTGGAACTTCCATAAAATCATCAATGCAAGGTTTGCCATCTCGGTACCGGTGCTACACTAGCAGAGTGTCGGTACGGTACGGTACAAAATTTTTTTGGCGTACTGAGTGTCAGTATACCACCCATATCGGGTACTAGTACTAAATTGGTACGATCATAGATCGTCGAACTGGCCCGTACCGGCCGGTTCGGGCCGTATCGGATTGGTCCGGCCAGCTACTGGTACAACGGAGCCATGAAAACTGGTATGGGCCGGTTCTGTGCCGGAGACGAAGAAGATGAAGAGAAGGAGAGAGAGCGCGGGAAAAAGAGGGAGGGAGGAGACATGTGGCCGCCATCGGAGAGCCGCGGAGGGACGGCGGGTGCCGACTTCACTTAAAAATCTCCGAATTAAAAAATTTAAAAATTTTTAAGTCGGCAATGAATTTGCTGACTTCATTTAAAATTTTCAAATTAAAAAAACTGCGCCCCCGCAGGTTCCCCTGCCCTCCCTCGGCATTTGCCGTCCCTCCGCGGCTCTTCGATGGCGGCCACGGGTCTCCTCCATCTCTCTCTTCCCCGCGCTCTCTCTCGTTCTCTTCTTTTTCTCCAGCTCCAGCGAGGAAGAGCTGGCTAGTTTGTACTGGCCAGTTTCGGTACGAACCGGAACCCTACCGGTCTGGTAGGTGACCGGTACGCCTACCGATGCCAATACGGCGGACTTTGGTTATAATATTTTCCGTACCGTCCGGTTTGGGCTGGTACGGCATATCGGTACGCTACCTAAATCGGATATTGATACCGAGCCGGTATGGTATGGTATGCCGTACTGCCTGGTTCCAGCCGATACGATGTACCATGCAGTAATGTAAGTACCATTCAGTATGGTAAACATATCAATGCTTCTTTCTTATTGACATACAATGCTAGCACGATATCAGCTTTATGCCAGTACTTAGCATCTAGTCTGTGCCAAACACAAACAAGGAATGGCAAAAGCCATCACGTTATGCACTATTATAGTGCCAGCTTGGCATGCCAATGACACAAAATGCTCCAACCCTTGCATACAAAAGTAAATTCTTATATGTATATTTATAAATGTTCTAATATCTGTATATAAAGGATGGTGTGCTAGGTTTGTAAATAATACACATGGTATTTTATTAAAGTAAGAAAAAGATTGTGACAATTTGTTATAAGAAGTGGAATCTTCCAGCAATCTAGCCAATACATGGAATATATGAGAGTTGAAGCATCATGTTTTCTCCAAGTGGTCTAATTCTACAGAATATCCCAAAATCTTTTGCCAATTTAGCACTTCGGGTCAATAGAATCATTACGCTTCATTTTTTGGAGTGCTACAAAGTACAAAGTGTTGTTCCTGTTCCAATGTTCAAGTTTTTAAAAGTGTTGGCAATCCAAAATTCATAAAAACTGAAGGTTAATATGAGGTACAACCCATACAACAACAGATGCTCCATTATCACGGTAAGCATCAAAATGAAAGTTGCAATCTGGAAACATTCTATGCAAAAGATCAATTGCTTAGAAACCCAGTATTTGCTTAGAAAGCCACAACTCGTCACATCAAGTCATGTTCTTCTGGTTTAGTCTTGAGATTTAAAGGCCACGGAATATAGTTCTACTACAAATTCTCATTCAAATCTAATTTGATCTGAATTCTATAACAACCTTGATCACTTCCACTAATCTGTAAGATTAATCAGCTTCAGAACTGACACTAAACTGTTTTTGAGAGGAAACCACCAGTTGAATTGATCCAGATCTGGTTTCAGATCGGTTACATAGTAGTGAAACTGCTGTCTTATCACAGCTGAACAGGTATAACTTAAGAATAGAGGAAAAGAGGAAGTATTATAAAAGGAAAAAAGAATAATATAAATAGAATAGGGGTAAGGAAGAAAGAGAAGGAAATGACCTAAATGTGCATTTTGTTCTCATATGAACTCTGTACAATTTTCCTAAGACCTTCACAAAGTTGGATCAGACAAACATCCTTTGGTGAGGCCCCTTAATAGATCATATGAGGAGGGCCTCTTAGCATGCCATGCGCCCCATCCCACAAATCTTAATGTACCAATCTCTTTTCTGTAAGAAACCCACTTAACAGAGAGTTTTTTTTTTTTTTTTGCTAGACCGTAACAGAGCTTTTACTAGTGCGGCCAAATCACAAAATGGGAAAAATGATAAGGGATTATTGGGCTTTTTGCTCCAACTCTGATTTCTTCATGCACGCCATATGTTCAAATAATACACTTCTAAGAGATACCTCATTTGGCCATATAATACACACCTCAGACAGAGGTAAAATATTGTACAAAACATTATTTTGCAAATACACAGTCCATGGCCAACTAATAGACACACAAGAATTACGTCATTGTGCCATCCAATACTTATCACCATCCAAAATAATACAAATTGGGATCCAACCACCCAAGATCTTGTGTCAATTAAGAATATCTCCAAGGAAGAGTGGCCTATGGGCTGTAGTGTTTTTGTCACCTCTATTATGGGTGATTTTGCCACCTCTGCTGCAATGACAACCAATAGGGTATCTTCTCTTGCCTTATTCATGCCAATTTGACCTTGGGTACCTCCTGGAGGCCCTCGGCATGAGGTTTAGCCTATTGTTGATAATTGATAGTCCCATCCTCATTGGACAATTGCAATGCTGATGACGGTGGAGGCCAGTGGCGGTTAGGAAAAGGCCAACAAGTTCAGCAGATTTTGGACCTTGGGTTTTGACAAAATGAGGAGAGTGAGAGAAAAGAGGGAATGCTGAAGGGGAGGTGGAATGACAGATTCCTGACGGCAGATGAAGCTCTTGGTGTTGTTGAAGTGGAGCTGGGCCAATGCATTGTAGAAGAATGATAGCTAGACCTGAATGGAGGAAAGGGAGAAAACTTGCAAACTTGTCTCCTGCTAGTTTCCTTTCCTTGCTTCTTATGCGAGCGCATATTTTTTCTTGCTTTTAGATTTGCATTTGAATGTATGTGTCAACATATAGAGAGGTCTCCATATGATCAATTAATGCGTGCTTCCTAGATGTTTTTTTCTTCCTTTTAAAAAGAGGCTTGTCCAGTCACAAATCCTACTCTAGGACTCTCTAGAGAGGAACTAATCCCAAGCCAAATACCTGCCTAGAACTAGGAAGATAAATGGTTGGTTGATTACTTGTAGCGTAAATTGAGTTGAATTAGAAGTCCAAACTAGCAAACTAGTCAACCATTTATTACACATACAAAACTAGTTATTTTGGTGTCAATTACATCTCAAAAATAGCTCCTAATTTACTCGTAAAATCTGAAGTGAAACCTAACTGAATTAGGACTTGAAGTAGACTAAAGGCCCTAGAAAAATATTGCCAGTCAAGTCCTTGGGATTAGCATCTTCTCTTTTCAAGAAAATATTAGGATTACTAATAACTCTTTCATAGAATGAAAAAATACATAATTTGGGATTGGCAATTTCATTTTCCAACCATGGCTGGCCCAGTTGCTATGTTCTGTTACTACTTTGCTGCCATAAGTCCAGCTTTTTCTTTCTACCACTCAGACACGAAAGCAAGCAGAATCCCTCACGACTAGTGTTACCTAGACACTTGGCATAGGTGCCAAGTTTCCTCAAATGTTGGAAATGGCAGCCTCCAAAAATCTAGGCATGCATACATAGCACACACATATGTGTATCAGTATGTATGTGTCCTTAGGTGCTTATTCAAGAAAAAGAGAAACATAGACTTATTTATGCTATTTATAAAATAAATTAATGGAATAGCCATGAGTCTATAAGTTGTTAAATTTGTTTGCTAGGTTCACTTAAGCTATGTTGAGATAGCTAAAAATTGATAACTAGCCATGACATATTTATATTTAAAATATAAGGACATTTTGTTTAAAGACTTCATGTAACTTTGATAACCTTATATTAACAAGATAATGATACTTTGCTTAAGTGTCCATATAATCTTGATAATTTTAAATTTAAAATATGAGAATACTTGACATTTTGCTTAAAGTGTCATATAACTTTGATAACTTTATATTAAAAATATAATTATACTTCGCTTAAAGCATTCTTATAATCTTGATAACTTTATATTAAAAATATTAGTACACTTCACTTGAAGCATCCTAAAAAATATAAGGGAATTTAATTCTTTCTTTTTTTCGAAGTGAAGAAGCTAAGTGGCATTGTTGTTTTTGGTTTACCCTTGCCAGAGATTGGCTTTAATCTGTCCATAGTATGCATGAGCTAATGGGTAAATAACTAGGTCATTCTTATGCATGTAGCAGCTTTAACATCAAAGACATACTTGGGTAGATGACATGGAAATATGCAATCTTGTCATGTAAAATAAAATTAGGTGATCAATGTTATATATTAATACTAATGTCAGCAATTTCTGCGTACATAAACTAAATTCTGGCAATTATACTAGATAATGAAGTCTTCTTCTCATTTCAAATGCATATGATGTTTCTCAAAACTCGTTGCTGGATTACCAAACAAGCAAAAAAATGTTTTAGATTTATATTATTTTAGCACAGAAGATTTGTAAAACAGTGCCAAAAATGGATAATGTGGGGACAAACTGGAGGGTTTCTGCTTTTGTATCTTTCTTTATTTTCTTTCTTAATTAGGAATCAGCATCTTACCAAGTTCTAGCTGATGAGCTGGTAAAATATCTCAGCTGGACGTTTTTTTGTTGAATATCATCAAGAACCTTTAATGAGAAGAGAACATAATTGGGAGCTTCATTAGCCTCTTCAAAACATGTATGAATTCTCTTTAGAAGTTGCAACAATCTCTGCCCCTTTATTTGTACAGTTCTTTCGATTGCTGTCAAAAGATAGAGTAGCGCTCGTTTGTTGATTTGAGTCAAAGGTAGAATACCTTGACCTACAAAACAATAACCTTTTAGACTGCAAAGATTTGGTTCCCTTTGGAGCCTAGTACAAAGTAGCACTGAAATCATTCAAAAGCTTAGTTTAAATGACTTCAGAGTTTTGTACCTCAGCCAATAACCATCCTTTTTGTTTTTCATAACTATACATATCATTCACTTTCAAAATACAGACTATACTGCTTCTGAAAACTTTTTTAAAAAATTAGAAAATGAGCTCTTTTATATGCAGGACTCCTATGCGGACTTTGTTAGGATTCAACTCTATCAAGGATTCTTAGATGGCAGCAGATTCATATGTGAAGGGTTGTCACCAAACTGTCCTCAGATTGGTTGGCCACCTTCGTGATTGGGTCTTTGATGGCTATCAAGAACATGGCCTATACGAATTAAAGTATTACTGGAGAGGTTTTCTTTGCCCACCTTCCTATCCTCCTTCACACTATGAGATCTTTATATGACTTTTTCGCGGCCATCTTATTTAAAAACTCTCTCATAGAATTTGAAACTTTCTTATCCTTATGCATTTTGCATGAAAATGTATGTACTCAAAAAACCTACATGCAGACAGCTTATCAGATAACCATGAGCACCCAGCTATCATATGGCAAAGTAATGTAGGATGAACATCATTGTATATACTTTCTTGCTAGTCTTTCCTAGGTGAAAGTTTAGCATGTATTCAGTAAAATAGAATCTACACAATGTTAATGGATTCAAGAAATATTGCTTACATAAATATTTTCGACAATATGATTGTAATGCTCATTATTATAATGACCATGCAAACACTTGAAGATGCTCACGTGTATGGTCTGCCGTACTGGTCCGTACCGACTGGTAGGGGCCGGTACGTACCGGTCCGGCCTAAGACCAATACCAGATCAGCGTGGAATCCGGTACCGGTAGGTTATCGTTGAAGAACTAGTACGGGACCGGTACGGACCGGTATGGAACCGGTACAGGACCGGTACGTATCGGTCGGGCCGCCACCAGTACGCCGACCGGTACCAATACGGCGGATCTTGCTCACGTGCAACCATTTTATGCTTCAATGGTGTTTGGAAACTCTCCCCCATTCCGCCTATGTTGTGCTTAATGTATAATACTTTGTCCATACTTGGTCATAAGCCCAGATAAAAGAGGAGAGTTATGGTAGGTTGACGGCTAGTGCAAAACTATAATCACAACATATAAACATGAATCCTTATGAGAATAGAGCAGGTTGGATGAAATGGAGAAGTACAATTAGAAAATTGTGTGATTGTAAGATACTTGCCAAGTTGAAAGGAAAATTTTGCAGGATAATCATACAACCGGCTATACTTTATGGTACAAAATGCTGGACAGTTAGAAAACAATGCATACAAAATGAATGTGGCTGAAATCAGAATGTTGAGATGGATATATAGTAATACAAAAAAAGATGGAATAAGAGATGAATTCATTTTTAAAAAGTTGGAGGCACCAATTGAGAACAAATTGAGAGAAGTGACTTAGATGATTTGGACATTTAGAACATAGGCCGAGAGATGCACTAATACAAAGGAGTGATTTGATACATGTAGAAGGAACGACAAGGGGTCAAGGTAGACCAAAAATCACATAGGATTTGGTAAGAAAGGACCTGATATCTTAACATCTTTTAGAAAGTATGGCTCTAAACTGCACGGGATGGAGGAAACAAATTCATTTAGCTTACCCCAACTAATTTAGGATTAAGGCTTAGTCGAGTTGAGTCAAAAGTTGTTATTGTCCACTCTTGAAGCATCGCAACAATAGTTTTCTCTCTCATCAATTCTTGATGCATGTTACTATAATTTTTCCAGTCTGCCTTTGTTGGTTTCACTCATATCACATTATAAGAGTCATGTGGAGCACTGGATGATGCCCTAGTAGTAACAAATCCTGAACCCTTTTCCTCAAGTGTTCTTGAGGTGCTTCTTATGCTCTTGCTCATTTTCTTTATCACTCTACCAATGTGTTTTGTTAGCACAAACTATTGTATAATGTCCATGTCCCATTGACCTAATATGTGTAAGGTTGTTGATTTCCCTTTTTAAAGTGTCATGCACACAACATTCTATTTTCAATCAACTTTGAACTTGCACTGCAAGAAAAATCTGTTTATTTCCTTTTTTATTCATATTTTAGATGGCTTCAACATGAGTCACATGCAACATTGGGGGAAGGTCTAGAAGTACCGGAAGGGAACCAACACCACCCACCCCAGGTGCGAAAATCCCTTTACTTGATAACCTAGGGCCTGTTTGGGAAATCCAGCATGATTGGGCTGAATTTCCTGCTGGATTCATGGATTGGGCTGCTCATTTAAGCATGGCTCTATCAACCAAACACATCCCATCCCAAATCCTGTTGGAAGAAAAAAAAATACCTTAATGGATTTTTTTTTCTTCCTGCAGCCTAATACCTGGGATTTAGTCTGGTATTTGGGCAACTCCTTCGAAGATGGAACTAGATGGGCCAATAAGCCCAATTCTTGCAGGATATTCAGCCCAATCCTCTATGAATTTCCAATCAAATCCTTAATTATTCCAATATCCTTTGATCTTGAGAGCCAACTTATATACTTCTTCAACATTCCAAAACTTTATAGCTGCATCTCTGCTGGTAGATACCCTAGAACGGAATTGTTCTCTTTCTTGCAATCGTGTGTCATTAATATCTTTTTGTAGTAAAATTTGCAAAGTAAGAAATCATTCTTGAAAGTTATGTTACAACAATGTGCTTCTTTAACTTCTATGCCATATTTATCTAAGCAAAAATGTCCAACACATGAACTTATTTCTTCTTGTAATTGATCTGGAAAATTCCTTCTCTAGGCACAGCCATCCCCAACTACTAGAACTTTTCAACTACCTTCTTTGGGTCATGAAATTCGGGCACTATATGCTATAAATGCATGTACAGATAAAATCAACTGTGAGGATATTGATTCGTCATTCATGTTTAAGACTCAAACTGACAATGTTTCTGTTCCATGTCTGCAAAGTGCTCAACAGGTAACTTTTGACCCTCTATTATTGCTGTATCAAATTTGCGTGCAGTTCACATATCAATATTGAAACTGAGTGTTAAGTGTTATCTTTTATTAGTAATGTTAGGGTTGGTGTGTTGGATCATTCTTGCATATTTTTATTAAAGTTATTTAACATGTGTCAGTAACTTTTTTCCATCAAGTTTCAACTTTGCAGATGATAACATTGAGGGCAAGCAATGTATCCCAGTTTTTATCAGTTTACCTTTTATGTTACATCTTACTAGACTTCAAGGGGTTGGCTTGGTCACTTTGTTATGACTGCAGTAAGCATAAGAATTTTACTTCAGAAACAGATTTCAACAAATACTATGGCCTCATAAAATTATTCCACTGAACTTTTATTGCCATGCTTGCACAGAAGATTAATAGAATTTTGATATTGGAGGTTAAAATTTTGCTAACTGGATAGGACCAACATAATATGAATTGGAATGAAATTAAGAAATATCATAAAAGACCCATAATTTTACATATAATAGAAAAATAGCTGGAGTTCCAACAAATATTGATGTCTGCCTGCAGGAATGTGGATCAAGTTTGGTCATTTTCTAATGTCATGTATACAGGTAACCTTTACATAGGTTATTGCTGTGCAGGAACCAATTTCACATATGTATGGAAACCAACAAATAATCTCAATGTTGCCAAAAAGGTCTAGGGCAGTATGAAACCAATAAGTGAATTAATGTGAAACTAAGAAATTTCATGACGGTTTAATAAAAATGAAAGTAACAATAAAATATTATGGTTATTTTGGCGAGAGGATTATATGATTGTGGATTGAGAAAGAACTTTTGTAATGTAATATGTTCAAGAAATTGTTCTGTAGGTTTCTATTATGCGGGTAAGCATTTTGACATAAGCAACAAACTCTGACCAATTGTTAAATGTTTGGTTTCTATTTCATGATATTATGGATTGACTTTTGATTGTCGTGAATCTAAAGCTGTTTAATGAAACCAAAATTTTTTCTTTGGAGTTTGTTAGAAACGTTTCTTTAACTGTTGTAAACCACTTTGGACTATGTGAATTTTATCATTTTGTGTTTGCTTTAAGATATCTAAACCATTTTACACACAATGAAGAACTTCAAAATATCTTAATCTGATAAGCAAGTTGAAATATTAGGTCTGTTGTATATGAGTTAAAACTTATTTTCCCTTGGTGTTAGCTGATGTTACTGTGTTATTTAGTTCCAACTAACATCTTTACTATCAACTTTGGAGATGTGCTGCATTTACATGGGTTCTAGGTGAAGTTTAGCAACACATGCTGTGCACTGAACAGTTACATGAGTTCTAGGGATCTACACAATTACAAGATCAGCATAGAACTTAGCGGGTGCCATTTACCTGCTTCTACATGTATGTTTTTGTTATTTGAAGTTTTTCAATTTGGTCCTTGCTTTTTATGATTTTGAAGGGCTCAAGGAACACCAAAAACAAGTAAATCTCTTCTGTAATAGGTTAAATTTTCCCTTTCATCTATAATTTTATTTGAGACTACATAATCACAAGAAACCATGAATTGAATGAATAAAATGAGTTGACTAATAACATAGCTATTTACTTCATTTGACTCTATTTCTAAAATCTGCTACATACTTTACAAGATAGAATCTAAAATTCATTGCTTCATAAGAGAAAAGAAAACTGCAACAATGTTTGCTTTCACTCAAAATTGGGGCATCTTTTATTGAAAAGTTCAAAGAGATTCTAATATAAAGAATATGTTAAACTATAATGCTAATGTACATCAAGACCTCACTTTGGGACTCAAATGTGTCCATCATGATACCTGCCATCAAAGGAATGCCTTGGGGCATCTTGATCATTTAAAATTTAAAGAGATTCCAGTCTAAAGGATAGTATATAAATGGGGCTTACTTTGGGTCTTCTTAGAATGTCCATTATGACACCTTCCATTGAATGAATGCCTTATGCATAGGCCTCCATGTATTGGTTGAGTTTTTCTTAGAATGTTGCATCTGATCCATTCAACAAAATTTTAAACCTTACATAAAAGGAAAAGCAGGAAAAAATATCAAATGAAAGAGCTCCAGACCACCTTAATAAAAATGTGTGTTTTGAAGATGATCTACATGGGTTTAATAATATTAAGCATAGGGCAAACCTGTAATGCTATTTACTGGCTTAAAGTGTATATTGAGGTGATCCATATTGATATCAACAAGTTTGCAATTATATGGTTTAGTACATATATTAAATGGTGTGCACCATTGTACTGTGGGAATATCCTACTTGAGTTGTACAGTATCTCACAATATTGTATGGTCTCAATTGGCAATTCATGATCATCGGTGGACATCTTTAATGTAGCCTATCAATGACAGTCAATCTAGCCAAAATCAGCAACATCATATTTGGAACATGATTAGACATATACTAGTTCAAGTAGTCCTAGTCACAAAACTAGCTATAACATTCTACTAACTAGGATTTAAGTGCCCTTGGTACTGAGGGTGCTAGCTTGTGGCTGGTATTGTACATGCCATGCCATCTACCAAGTATAGAAAAAAGAATAAAAGAACTTCTAGTTCCATACTGAGTTGTGTCAACTAAGGTTCTCATTTACAATCTTGGTACCGGACCCCCATGCCAGTACCATGCTGGTACAATATTAGTATGTCCGGTATGTGGGTTAGTTTGGTGTACCGAGATTCTGTAATGCATTTGACATTGGTACGGTATGGTTGGCCTTGTACAAGGAAGTACGCATTTATATGGCGAACTAACCCTTGTTGAATACTTGAATCGACATTGGTTGATATAGGCTAGGATGGCAATACTTGGTACCTATCCAGTGCCAAGTGTTTGTTAGGAGTATGCCCTAGAAGCCAATTTGGCAGACGCATTGTAATTATTCTGGAGGCATGAAATTTGTATTTAGTCTTTTATTAATTAATAAAATCAGGCATTTTCTTCATTCATGTTATTATATGTCCATGAATCGTCCTAAGGATTAATAAAATGATAACACATATTCTCAAGAGTTGAGAATTTAAGGCATGTGTAATTAATAGTTAATTCCTAAATAGCTCCTGATCGATGGATCATCACGAAGGACGGTGATCGATCCAATAAGATTAGTGCACATATCACTTTTCTTGGTTTAACCCGCTAAAAGTTAATGAGTTAAAGAAGAAGAAATTGCAATTGGATTGCAATTTAATTGATTTAATTGGACCTAATTAAAATAGGCTTAATCTTATTGGATAAGGATGGAAAGGCCTAATTAATTAGAACTCCTTATTAGATAAGGAACTTAGTCCAATTTGAATCCTAATTGGATTAGAACTCATATGAATCAACTTGAAGGACACATTGGGTTCTAAATGGATTAGAATTCAATTGATAAAGTGGGACCATGTAATTCCTAATTAGATTAGGAGGCTAATGCATGGAAGGAAGGGTTCCCTTCCTTCATGTGTGCGAAGCAAAGAAGGAGGGGCGTCCGCTCCTCCTTCTCACACGCATGAAGAAAGGAGGGGCGAACATACTTATTTGGTCCACGCCACATGGAGGGCTGATAGCCCTCCTTCCCTTTCACGTGGATTGCTACATGGCATGAGGAGTGCCTTTGGATTTTCTCTAATCTCTTTTAAGTAAGGGATGTGATAGAATTAAGTAAGGGGTGTTGCAAAGTTTGGAGGGATGAATCAAGGAGTGATTGATTTCTGAAATTACTCCTTATTTGTATAGGCATGAGATGCCTATTTAAAGGGCCATGGCGTGAATCATAAGTGGAATTGAAGCCTCTTGCTGCCGCCTCCCTCTCCCCTCTCCCTCCTTGGCGTGAGCAAAAGGAAAAAAAGAAGAAGCATCTTCTTCTTCCTCCTCTTCGTCCTTTTTCTTCCTCTCAAAGAAGTCAAAGAGTTGATTCAAAAGAGGAAAATTCAGCCATCAAAGGTGACTTTTGCAAGGGAGCTAGCACCCCGGTGAGATCTTGGAGCGATCTGTACCTCGTGTGGATACCTGTAGAGGCCGAATGCTTGTGCGGCTTCAAGAGAACCAGAAATCCTACGATCATCAGATAGCAGTGAAGTTCTACCCGCTCAAAGGTAAAGATTAGATCTTTATAAATTCTATACAATTAGGAATTGTAGTAGATCTGAAATTAATCTAGTCTTTTAATTTTAATCTCCCTTTAGATTTCATAAATCTGAGTTAGAAAACTATAGAAAATTTTGAAAATCTACATTCCCTAGAACGTTCATGAGATGAACAACCCCGCGTGTGTCTTTCCGCTGCGATCGTTGCAACGCGTGCGGGGATAATCCGACAGTGGTATCAGAGCCGCATTTAAGGGATTTAGATTAAGATTAATAGGCATGATTAGGATTTAATTTAGATCTGAATTTTTTATATGCTTGCTGAAATTTTAGAATGCAGATTTTTTTTAATATAAAATCTTGATCTTGCATGTTGTTTTAATTAAAACAATGAGATTGCAAATAATTAAAACATGTCTTGCATGATCACAATTTTAGTTGATAGCATATCTAAATTTTTTAGATCGGAAATTAGATGCATGAGATGCATTTAATAGAATCAAAATTCAGGATTCACGTGAGAAGAGTCGACCCCAAGCATGCTCGAGTCGACTCCAATCCTATTCGAGTCGACCCGAAGCATACTTGAGTCGACTCCAAGACTAGCCGAGTCGATCCAAACACACTCGAGTCGACTCCAAGGCTAGTTGGGTCGACTCCAAGCATACTCGAGTCGACTCCAATTCTATTCGAGTCGATCCTAAGTATATGCGAGTCGACTCCAAGAGACTCAGGAGCTCTCGGGTTAATTGAAGTCCACCCGAGTCGACTCCATATCAACTCGAGTCGACTTCAAGCATACATGAGTCGACCCCTGTTTGAGGATGCGTTTAAAATGTATGCATGAGATGTATGTATTAGTTAAAAAGAATTTATTTGCATGAGATATAAATAAAATCCTTAAACAATAGGACATTTACATAAGATGTAAACTGAAACAATTATGTCATTTACATAAGATGTAATCACATAATATATGAAAGAGTTTCATATTTACATAGGATGTAAACTTGAACCAATGTGACATTTGCATAAGATGTAATTATATAACATTTGGTTTGGGATAGATTGTTACATTAGATGTAAATCTTTTGAGGTCTAAAACCTCCTCAATCAGTCGAGAGTGAACAATACATTAAGCTAGCCATATTTGATAAATTGATCTAATTGGTATCTAGGAAAGCATTAAAGTTGGTTACTTAATTAGGATCTTACTCTCAGAGTAAGGGGAGCCTCCCACCTGCTTACCTGGTCAATTGATCGATTACCTCCTATGAATAGCTCAAGGTTGGAATCACTAAGACTAGATTACCTAATATTAAGTCTTAAGGTCTTCCACCGTAGTAGAGTTGCTAAGATCTTTCCAGCGTTAATTTGTCTCGGCTGGACACAGTGGGCAAGTTGCATCGAAAGGCTGGACCTCTCTATTGACATGAGATGTTGTGGAGTAGAGCTGAGGTTGGGTACCAATAATTGTTAGGTGAGGGCCCAATGATGACTTTACTTCTACAGGAATTATGGTGGGTCTGACTTAACCAAGAAACGGAACCAATAACTGTTAGGTGAGGTTCTTATGACTTGGAGATCAAGTAGGCTACAACTTGCTTAAGAAGCATTGTACAAAAAGTTGTACACTCATCGTTTATGTGTCTCCAATAACTGTTAGGTGAGGTGGCATGTAAATTGGTGGGACCGTTGAAACCTATAATCGCAGGTTTTCGTTTCTCTACTAGAGGAGTGTAAGAGATCCAAGAAAATAGTGGGAGATGTTTGTTTTAAAAGTTCCTAAAACAAATAGAAATTCAAATTCAAGTACAAAACTCTAACTAGAATCTTTACTCTCTGCAGATAAAAATGTCAGCTTCTAATCCCTTGACTCGCATCCTTGAGAGCAACCAATTGACCAGACGTAATTATAAAGATTGGCTCCGCAACTTGAAAATTGTCTTAAGTTGTGAGAAATTAGGGCATGTACTGGACCATGACGCCCCAATGTTACCAAATCGTCCATGTACCGAGCAGCGTGAGACGCATGCTAGGTGGATGGATGAGGACAATAAAGTTAGGTGCTATATCTTGGCATCAATGTCCAATGAACTACAATGCCAGCGTGAGAACATGAGGACTGCTAGAGACATATTGCATCACCTGCAAGAGTTGTATAGTGAGCAGAGTCGTACAGCTCGGTTTGTAGTATATAAGAGGCTCTTCAAGGCCAAGATGCGCGAAGGGCAGCCTGTCCATGATTATGGTCTGACCATGATAAAGAACTTGGAAGAGCTTGAGAAGCTCGGCATGAACATGCATAATGAATTGCAAACTAATTTGATTCTGCAATCCCTTCCTTCTTCATATGGGCAGTTTATTGTAAACTACCACATGAACAAGATTGAATGCACCAAACTAGAATTGTTAAATATGTTGGTAACAACTGAGGGAGCCTTGATGAGTTCAAGGGGCACAGTTCTCGCTGCCAAATTGACTTCTACTTCTAAGAGAAAGTCTACTTGGAAGAAAAAGTCTGCAAAGAAGCAAAAGACCGAGAAGAAGCTAAAGAAGGATGTTCTAAAGAACAAAAGGCTGCAGACAAGGGAAAGTGTTTCCATTGCAACGAAGACGGCCATTGGAAGAAGAACTATCTAATCTACATGGGGAACATAAAAGGCAAGAAGGGTGACACACCTTCTGAAGGTATGTCAGATATGCTCATAATTGAAACTAATTTAATGGTTTTTTCTACTTCCAGTTGGATTATAGATTCTGGTTCTAGTGCTCATATGTGCACGACTATGCAGGGTCTAAAGGAAAGTAGAAGGCTTACGGAAGGTGCGATAACCCTCCGGGTTAGCAATGGAGTAAGAGTTGTTGCTGTTGCTGTAGGCACCTACCCTCTGCAATTGCCATCTGGATTTAGTTTGATACTTAGGGACTGTTATTATGTATTTGCTGCTAGCAGAAACTTGATTTTGGTATCTTGTCTAGCACAGGAAGATTTTGAATTCAATTTCAATAAAGACTACTGTTCCGTTTATTTGAGAAATAAAATGGTTGCACATGGTTTTATGATTGACAGTCTTTATTACTTACATTTGGATGTGTCTGTGAATGTGTCTGAGCAAACAGTGAGTACCATAGGGTCTAAAAGATCTAGAGATGAGATAAATCAAAAGTATTTGTGGCACCTTAGGTTTGGTTATATAGGAGAAGACAGAATAAACAAATTGGAGAGACATGGGCTTCTAGACTCATTGACTTCCGAGTCATATCCGATTTGTGAATCCTGCCTTCAAGAAAAAATGGCCAAATTACCCTTTGTAGGATATGGGGAGAGGTCCACTGAAATACTTATCCTAATACAGACTGATGTGTGCAGCCCATTCGATGTGCAAGCTAGGGAAGGTTATTCTTACTTCATAACATTTACTGATGATTGTTCTCGGTATGGGTATGTGTATCTTATGAGATACGAGTCTGAAACTTTTGAAAAGTTCAAAGAGTTCAGATGTGAAGTAGAAAAACAATCAGAAAAACTTATTAAGGTTCTTCGATCGGATCGAGGAGGCAAATACTTTAGTGGAGAATTCCGTGATTATCTTAAAGAAAATGGTATAGTTTCACAATGGACCCCTTCTGGAACACCTCAGTTCAACGGAGTGTCAGAGAGGAGGAATCAGATCCTATTGGATATGGTCAGGGCCATGATGAGCTTCACTGATTTATCCTTATTCTTTTGGGGAGATGCCCTACTTTCAGCAATTTATATATTGAATAGAGTTTCCTCTAAGTCTGTCCTACTATACCGTATGAGATATGGCATGGTAAGAAACCAAATCTTGGTCATCTCAAGATTTGGGGATGTCCGGCCCACGTCAAACGACAACAGGTGGACAAGTTTGAGACTAGGACAGTTTGTGCTCGTTTTATAAGATATCCTAAGGAGACATTAGGATACAATTTTTACGTCCCAGAGGATCATAAAGTGTTTGTGAGCCGACATGCTGTCTTTATGAAAAAATAGTTTATCCTTGATAAAGGCAGTGAGAGAAAAATTGAGCTCGAAGAGAAAGTCTTTAAAGAACAACGAGCCACTGTACCTATGGAACCTATTCACATTGAGCCAATACACGTAGAACCTCCTCCACCTTATAGATCTAGTAGAATTTTCCATCCTCCTGAAAGCTACCTAGGTATGCTTACAGAGGAAGTAGGGGAAGTATTCCTCGTGGGAAATAGGGATCATTCTAAAGATCCCAATAGCTACAACGAGGTGATGTTAGACATCGATTCTGAAAAATAGTTGAAAGCAATGAAGTCAAAGATGTACTCCATGCATACCAATCAAGTATGAACCTTAGTAGATCGACCAGAAGGTATAGTACCTATTGGATGTAAATGGATCTATAAAAGAAAAATAAGTTCGGATGGTCAGGTAGAGACCTATAAGGCAAGGCTAGTGGCGAAAGGTTATAGTCCACGCGAAGGCATTGACTATCAGAAAATCTTTTCACCTGTAGCTATGCTGAAGTCCATTCGAACATTGCTTGCCATTGCAGCATATCATGATTATGAGATATGACAGATGGATGTGAAAACTGCTTTTCTAAATGGATATCTTGAAGAAGATATCTATATGGAGCAGCCTTTGGGTTTCACTTCCAGTGATGGTGATCACAAAGTCTGCAAACTGCAAAGGTCCATCTATGGACTAAAGCAAGCATCTCGGAGTTGGAACACTCGTTTCAACGATGTAATCAAATCGTTTGATTTCATCAAGAACGAAGAGGAACCGTGTGTTTATAAGAAGGTTAGTGGGAGGGCTATTGTATTCCTCATATTGTACGTGGATGATATCCTTCTAATTGGGAATGATATTTCTATGCTTACTTCAGTCAAGGTATGGTTGTCTAAGAAATTCTCCATGAAAGACCTTAGCGAAGCATCCTACATTTTAGGAATTAAGGTCTATAGAGATAGATCTAAAAGGATGCTTAGCCTGTCATAGAAAATGTACATAAAGGAAGTGCTGAAGAGGTTCAACATGGAAAACTCTAAAAGGGGATTGCTACCCCTTAGGCATGGGATTCATCTCTCCAAGAAGATGTGCCCCAACACATCTGAAGAGATTCAATGCATGAACAAAATCCCTTATGCTTTGGTTATAGGGAGCCTTATGTATGCTATGCTATGTACACGACCTGATATAGCATATGCTGTGAGTGTCACGAGCAGATATCAGTCAAATCCATGTGAAGAGCACTGGACAGCTATGAAGAACATTCTTAAGTACTTGAGAAGAACTAAGGATATGTTTTTGGTGTTTGGAGGAGGATTAGAGTTAAAGGTAGAACGATACACAGATTCAGACTTTATGACTGACATTGATGATAGAAAGTCTACATTGTGCAATGGTGGTTCGGTAAATTGGAAGAATTCCAAACAACCAATCATTGCAGATTCTACTATGGAAGCTGAGTACATTACCACCTCTGAAGCTGCAAAGAAAGCATTCTGATACAAAAAGTTTTATTGAAGAGTTAGGCGTGATGTCATCAGATGCCATCACACTCTACTGCGACAACAATGGCGCATAGCACTGGCTAAGGAGCCGAGGTCTCCCCAGAAGTCCAAGCACATAGAGCGACGATATCACTTGATACGCGACTACCTCGAAAAGAAGTATGTAGAGGTGCAGAGAGTAGACTCCATAGATAACGTGGCGGATCCATTCACTAAGCAGCTAAGTCAGCAAAAGACAGAAGCATATCTTGAGAAGATGGGGCTTAGATATATGTCTGATTGGCTTTAGTGCAAGTGGGAGATTGTTAGGAGTATGCCCTAAAAGCCAATTTGGCAGACGCATTGTAATTATTCTGGAGGTATGAAATTTGTATTTGATCTTTTATTAATTAATAAAATCAGGCATTTTCTTTATTCATGTTATTATGTGTCCATGAATCGTCCTAGGGATTAATAAAATGATAACACATATTCTTAAGAGTTGAAAATTTAAGGCATGTGTAATTAATAGTTAATTCCTGAATAGCTCCTAATTGATGGATCATTACGAAGGACGATGATCGATCCAATAAGATTAGTGCACAGATTACTTTCCTTGATGGACGAGTCTTAAGTCCACAGTGTGGCGACACTGGGGTGATTGTGCAAGTGCTTGTTAGAGAACAAGGGTACTAAGCGTGACCAAAGTAACAAGTCACTTGGATGTCTATCCACTCGTCAGTGACTTACTTGATGCTGCAGTTGTATGACTAGTACTTAGACCTGCGATGCCTCAGCTAATCACGGTGAGGTTGCTGTAGTTTGACGAGCACATAAACATGGGCCTTAAGGGTTCTTGTGATGCAGATTGGCTACAATAGTTTTACTGTCGGATTAGGGTTGCATCTAGAAGGAATCTATCAATCTTGATAGACTATGAGTGATCCTATGTGATTTATGAGACTAAGTTCGAAAGTTCTTGGCCAGGGCACTTCTGGAAAAAGAGTTTTCCAACCTCGAACTTGAGTCAAATAAATCTGACATAAGACAGACAATGGGGTTTGACGAGTTATCCATAACCTCCGTCATGTCGGAATCCATGATAGAGGTACTGTATCATACGCTAACTGCACTTAGAGGTTCATCCTTTCCGTTCTGCTGGATTGTCACCATATGCTGCTACGTGTCACTAGTGGATTGTGAGATTCGAAGGTATTCACTTGGTGATCAGTGAACCCTAAGAGTAAAGTTGAAATTGTTTCAACCCATTGAAAGGAGTTTCAATGATATTGAGATGGAGATCATAGTATATCTCACTACCAGTCAGAATAGAACCTACGGGTTCACACACATTAGAGGTTTTGACCGTTCCAAAGGTTGGATTACGATTTGGGATCGAAATTAAAATTGATTGTCAATTTGATTGACAATTGATTTAACCCGCTAAGAATTAGTGAGTTAAAGAATAAGAAATTACAATTGGATTGCAATTTAATTGATTTAATTGGACCTAATTAAAATAGGCTTAATCTTATTAGATAAGGATGGGAAGGCCTAATTAATTAGAACTCCTTATTAGATAAGGAACTTAGTCCAATTTGAATCTTAATTGGATTAGGACTCATATGAATCATGAAGGACATATTGGGTTCTAATTGGATTAGAATTCAATTGATAAGGTGGGACCATGTAATTCCTAATTGGATTAGGAGGCTAATGCATGGAAGGAAGGGATAGAATCTTCCTTCATGCGTGTGAAGCAAAGAAGGAAAGGAGGGGTGTCCGCCCCTCCTCCTTCTCACACGCATGAAAAAAGGAGGGGCAGACATACTTATTTGGTCCACGCCACATGGAGGGCTGATAGCCCTCCTTCCCTTTCACGCGGATTGCCACATGGCATGAGGAGTGCCCTTGGATTCTCTCTAATCTCTTTTAAGTAAGGGATGTGATAGAATTAAGGGATGTTGCAGATTTTGGAAGGATGAATCAAGGAGTGATTGATTTATGAAATTATTCATTATTTGTATGGGCATGAGATGCCTATTTAAAGGGCCATGGCGTGAAGCATAAGTGAAATTGAAGCCTCTTGTTGCCGCCTCCCTCTCTCCCCTCTCCCTCCTTGGCGTGAGCAAAAGGAAAAGAAGAAGAAGCGTCTTCTTCTTCCTCCTCTTCGTCCTTCTTCTTTCTCTCAAAGGAGTCAAAGAGTTGATTCAAAAGTGAAAAATTCAACCATCAAAGGTGATCTCTGCAAGGGAGCTAGCACCCCGATGAGATCTTGGAGCAATCTATACCCCGTATGGATACCTGTAGAGGCCAGACGCTTGTGCGGCTTTAAGAGAACCAGAAATTCTACGATCATCAGATAGCGGTGAAGTTCTACCCGCTTAAAGGTAAAGATTAGATCTTTATAAAATCTATACAATTAGGAATTGTAATAGCTCTGAAATTAATCTAGTCTTTTAATTTTAATCTTTTCTTTAGATTTCATAAATCAGAGTTAGAGAACTCTAGAAATTTTTTGAAATATACGTTCCCTAGAAAGTTCATGAGATGAACAACCCCGCGCGTGTCTTTCTGCTGCGATCGTCACAACGCATGTGGGGGTAATCCAATAGTGTTAGTACTGGTCTGACATGGATTGGTATAGGCTAGCCCCTGAATCCTTGCTTATCAATGAGCATTGAGTATCCATATTTCTCGGTAACATGCTTGGCTATTATCATTCTCATAACCTTTTGGAAGTGCATATGTGTTTGCTTTGACAAACAATTTAGTTAAGATTATAGGAACACAAGTTAGATGCATAATATTATTATCTAGTTCCAAGGTTCGCTATCTCAGGACTGGATCCTGTACCGGTACCATCCTATTACAGTGTCAGTACATGGTATGGTACGAGACAGTGGGGCATACTGAGTGTCGGAAAGGTACGAGATTACATACCAGTTTGGTACTGGTACAGTACAATATGTTTGGTACTGATCGGTACCGACCGGTATGGCAAACCATATCTAGTTCTCTCCTAGACCTCACACTTTGATATAACAACACTTTGTCTTATTAATTTGTTATAATTTTGTTGAAAATCTTGACATCAGTTTCCACCTATAGCTCATGAAATATAAAAGCCACACCGCCATTTGAAGGATGAATTAAGATTCTACAATGGAAAAACTGCAATTACATTGCTCATACACATTTTGCATCCTTTCCAAAACAAATTAGAACATCCCATGCATAATATGAAAGCAAACACTATAAGCTTTTTGATCCAATACCATTGCCTTTCCATGAAAAGTGTCCCAATCAAGATTATAGGACAACCCTAACAATGCTTAAACTTAAACTTGGAGGTGCACCAACAATCTCAAAGTCTTACTATGACCTGGTGTCAAACTCTATTTGTCAACAAGGAAGGGAGAAGAAAAGAGAGCTCCTTAGAGAACCAGGAGTGATTGATCCCTCTTTGAATCCTGGCAGCAGAAAGGACTGACTCCCTATAATGCTCCTTTTATAGGGTAGAATGAGATGTAGAGTCCTAAATAAATGAAAAGAAAAGGTTTAGATGTGGCCTGGGTAGTGGATGCATGTCTTTGATATTGTAAGTTGAAGCAGATTGAGCCCCTTGTGGTGCATAGGTTTTATGTGCTCTTCTACTCTTGAGGTACGCCATGACTCAACATGAACCAGCATTGTGTGCACGAGCAATGGTCTGTGAATACTCGAAACCTATAGTCTTTGGTCATCCATGAATTCTTTCTAAAAATATTTAGAAAATGGAAGAGAAAATTCTTTGTTCCTTGCTTTCTATTTTGGCAGAATACCGTGATAGAGAATAGAAGAGAGATCTCATTCTTTGTTCAGATTTATCTTTAGATAAACACTTACAGAGAGGGGGGGAAGAAAGATGAGACTGTTCTTCATGAAAGAGTGGGTCTCACAATATAGATTTCTAAAAATGTGTCCAATGGACGATTCTGTTTGTTGGATCTCAAGCGAAGCATCTTTTTGAAACCAACTTTTGTTTGTTAAAATCTATCTGGAATCTAAAAGAAAAGATAATCCATAAAAGCAACAAAACAAAAGGGTTATGGATGGATGCGGCTCCAAAGAGAGATTTTGCATTTGTGCCTGATATCAACTCTCGTTGCGACTTTAAAAGACCTCTAGATGCTTTCAATTGTCAAATGGTATTCAACATTCTAAATGAGATATTACATTCCCTACATAATTGAAAATTTTACAAAATTGAAAGAGAACTGGAAATCAAAACAACAAGAGATTTTAGCATTGTTTACCATGCAGCGTAAAGATGCCTTCCAGGCTTGAACCTATAGTGTAGGTTGACTTCCATCTAATAGGAACCATGGTAAGCTAAAGTTTTTGAACTAGATCATTTATAACAACTTTTTGCCAGCGCTGTACATGGTATCGGGCTTGCCATTAGTTCTAGTTAGGGGTGCATGTTAGAAGCCATGCATCAGTATCTTGATTTATGAGTGATTTTGTGTTCAGTCCATATACCCATAGATGGTGACCCTCATTTCACACTCATATAGATGAGTCCTTAAAGGATACCCTTAAGTACCTTAAAGAGATCCTATCTTGGGCTCATTTAGAGTTGCTGCTCTTTCTTAAAAATTCTGTTACAGTTTAGTTATGATCAACTAGGATTTCCAGTCATTCAGTTAGTTTTTGCCCATCGAACATTTTTCATGGTGTTTCCAATTGGAAAGTTGTGTTGTAATTGATGATGACTCCTTTGTGGGCTTGAGCCAAATCCCATTAATAAACTACATATAGTTTCATTTTATGAAAGGATAAACAAATCTTTCTCTTATCATGTAAAATTATTTGAAAGAAAGCAATTGAACTCAATCACTTCTAATATAAAATGGCATCTTCTATTTAATGTCATAATATCATAATTTTGAGCACCTGTAATAAAATGTGCACATTTTCTGGGTCATTGATTACAAGGCACTTAACTTCATGAAGTTTATCATGTCAGCATTTTTCTTTTTTCACTTCATATACCTGTGCTTGCATGACATCTTAAACAACAATATCCTCTTCAACAAAAAGCATCCAATACCGGTGTTACTGTGGTTTTGGCCCTATAGGGGCTGAAACTATTTTCTATAAGCAAACCAACCTGGTCAGAGACTGGGTCGGCTCGGTTTGGCTCGAACTGAGAGGTACAACCTGGTTCAGCAATTCTTACATATATACCATGGTCATTTTTCTTTGAACTGCTCAAAATATTATTATATATACTTTTAGCAAACAAGATATCATACTCATCATAGTGGAGGTTACAGAAGCAAGGCGTATATGTATTATTCAATAAGAATATCTGAAAGGATAATAATCATTTAAGTTCTACCCCCGCAATTTTAAGGATCCTATACTAAGTCCACAACTTGTTGGAAGCATATGCTATCAGTTTCATGTTCTGCATCAACACATAACTTAGTCCCTTCTGAAAGGTGGGGATGTAAATGGGTGAAGCCCTTGATCCCTGACAGGATAGTCAAAATCAGGATCGACACCAATATCCTCTTTAGCTCTTGGATGCTTGATTTGCACTCTTTAGTTTACCGAAACTTGCTCACTTTTGAGTTAGACAGGTCAAAGGGACGACAATGTGAGAAAAACCTTCTTTTGCAATATCCATCTACTCTTAGGAAGCTATGCACCTATGAAGCATTAGTAGGTCCGCTCGTTTCCACTATCACCTCCACCTTTTTTGGGTTTACTGAAATCATATCCTTAGATATCACAACTAAAAAAGGAGATACTGTCCGGCCAAAACTCATATTTCCTCAGTTTTTCATAGAGATTTTTCTTCCTTAGGATTTGCAGCAATATTCTTAGATCTGCATGCTCCTGGTTCTTAGAGTACACCAGGATATCATCTATAAAGATCAATACAAACTAACCAAAATATGGCCTGAATACCCTATGCACTAGGTTCATAAATACTACAGGAGCATTCGCTAGACCAAATAGTATCACTAAAAGTTAATAATCATGGTCTGGCATACCACCCCATACTGCTTGGTATGGGTGTACCGTACCATACTGGTATAGTACTAGGATGAAATTCAAATTCAAGTCAGTATAATTTTCGTACCATCCTTAACTGAGGCGTACTGTCCCGTACTAAGGTGTACTGCCCCGTACTGAGGTGCGTATCGACCTGTACTGAGGCTCAGAGTGATAAAAATTTAGAAAAATGGTTAGAGCTATTTTGGTACAGAATTCTTACGGTACCGAACCAATAAGGTACCGATATGGTATCCGGTACTGAGGCTGCAGACCTTGTTCATAATGTCCAAATCTCGTATGGAAAGCTATTTTTGGTACATCTTCAACCTTAATTGTCAACTGTTGGTAGCCAGATCAAAGATTAATCTTGGAGAAGTCCGGTGCTCCTTATAGTTGGTCAAACAACTTATCTATCCTTTGGCAAAAGGTAGTTGTTCCATACAGTTGCTTTGTTGAGTTTTCGATAGTTAATGTAGATCCTTATTCTTTACAAATATCACTAGAGTGCCCCAAGGTGATATGTTGGGTTTGATAAAGCCTTTATCCAATAGTTCCTGTAATGGCTTTAGCTCCTTTAACTTGGTAGAGCCATCCGGCATGGAACCTTAGAGATTAGACTAGTACCCGACACCAAATCGGTAGAGAAATCTATCTACCTATTTAGAGGTAACTTTAGTAAATCTTCTAGAATGACATCTGGAAACTCTCTCATAATGGAGATTTCTTTCAAATTCAAATTTTTGCTGAGTATCTCACTATAGTAAGGTACCTTGTACACCCTTTCCTTAGTAGTCATCCTCTTGCTTGTGATGTTGAAATAACTCTTAGGGGGAAGCTTATTCTACTACATGCAAAACTAAACTTTGGCTAGCTTGGAATTTGTAAGTTCACCTTGCGTGCAAAACAATCTATTGTGACATGATATGTAGCTAACAAAATCCATTCCAAGGGTGACATGAAAATCCTTTAATATCCAAAATCATCAAGTCTGCTAAAACTTCTTTTTCTCCAGTACTCACAACACAAGATTTGCAAATTGCATCAACTACTATAGTACCTCCATTTGAGTAGAGACATACAACTTGTGCTCCGAAGGTGCTGACATGATACCATTTTCTTAGCAAAACTAGAAGGTATAATGAGTAGGTAGCACAAAATCAAGCAAGACATATGCATTTGCAGAAGATACCAAAATAATATTGTACAACTCAAAGTCTTAGATAAATTCTATTCCTAACTAAATTAGTAAGCATGTAATACAAACAACATTAAGGAAATAAGTATACACACTAATTAGGACACATAATAAATTAATTATCATACTTATCACCACTGAGCTAGAAGCCATGGCATCTTGCTGGGTAAGAGTATAAACTCGACCTTGAGTCTTGGCCTTCTGCCCCTCCGTTGATTTTGTCCTTTTTGAGATGTCTAATTCAAAAAGTATACTTGTGTGGTTTGAGGAATCTGCACCCTTTGCAAGTCCTTCCTACTAGGACAGACCACTACCTTATGGTCCTACTGGCCACACAAAAAGTAAGTCCTGTTGGGATGGACCATTGCCGTTTGGCTTTGTTGGCCATGTGCAAGGCAAGGCATCTCCAATATTTCTATTACTCGTCCCTAAGACCCACTAGGACTGTTCTTCTGACTTTGTTCTTCATCTATCTATTCCTCATGGAGCTCTCTTCCCATTAACAAGGCTTTTGTTCACTATAGCCCCATAGGTGGCTGTCTCGATTGGTGTCACGCCCCCGCCTCCGCGGAGCACGTGAGGCACCGAGTGCCCACGTGGGGGCCACATGAGAAGAGAAAATATGGGACTTCCCTACCAAATATTGTCCGGTTCCGGAGCTTCATGATTTTGCTTTCCTCCCAAAATGCATCCGCAGGATTTGGAGACACCCGCTTTGTTGGGAAAAACTTAAATACGCACGCGGCCAAATTCTCGGGCCACGTGCGCGTTTGAGAAAAAAGGAAACGCCTAACGGGCGTTTGCTGGGAATTAAAAGAACCAGCGCCCGCATGCGCATTTGAGGAAAAAAAAGGAAATGGCCGCGGGCGTTACGCGGACGCGTTTGAAAACGCATCTGCAAAAGACCATTTTGCCCCCGTTAAAAACCCCTATATAAACCCCTCTATTTCATCTCTTTTCGAAGATGAAAAATTACAGAAAAATAGTAGAAAAACTCTGGAGAAATTCTTCCTCTTAGCCACTTTTGATTTTGATTTTTATACATTTATTCAGTTTATTTTATTCTTTTCATTCCGCTCTTTGCTGGATCTGCAAGTCCGATCGTGTTCGCTTTGACTTCTTCCGAGACGTGCCGAAGTTGTAGGGTCGTCGTATCTCAGAGGAGGATTGCTGGAAGATTCGTACGTAGGGGCAAATACTTCTTTGGGACAGCGTCTACGCGCTTCGACCTGCCTTCAATCAGGCAACTTTCTTCTACTTTTATTTTTAATTTAATATTAGTAGATTTGTAGAATTTGAAATTCTATAATATAAATTTATTAAATGCATAGATTTATTTTGTACTAGAATAGATTTATTTTGCATTGAAATAGAATTATTTGGATGCCGAATAATATGCATGTATATTATTCCCTTTAAGATTTTCCATTAATTGAATTTATAGATATATTTGTTTATTTAGATAATATATTGCTAACAATCCAAAGAAGTATTTTTTTATTTTTTGTTAGTAATATATAATTCATTAAATTCTTTATTACAATTATGGCATATTAGATTTTAATTGCAATAATTATTTTTGCTAGCACATCATTAATAATAAATTATTCTAAAGAGGTAATAATTTGGTTAACCTTCAAGAGGTTTATTATACCTTCATTTGGACTCCTCAAGGAGTAAATTCCAGATCCCATTTAAACGAAAAATTCGGAAATTGGTTGATACATAATAATTAATTTATTGAATTGACTTATTAGATCTCAATCAATTATTCTAATAAAGAAATAAATCTTTTAATTCATTGAATTGACATCTTAATTACAATAATTGATTTGCTACAAAATTAGTAATTAATTATTCTAATAAGAAAATAAATCAATTCTAATATATATAATTCATTGAATTGACAAATTAGATTTCAATTACAATAATTGTTTTGCTAGAATTAAATTTAGTAATCAATTGTTACTAATTCGGAAAGGTCAAATGGAAAATTCAAAAGTTAGTTAATCCATAATAACAAATTTAAGTTTGCACTTAGATTATTCTAAAAATTGAATTTGTGTGATTTCTAGTGACTATATCCACTAACTAATAGTGTCTAAGAAAAACTTGTCAAAAAAGCATACGTGCCTAAGAAAGGCTGGTACTTAAGTGAACCTAGTGCTCCACCACCGATCTGGAGCTGATCTGACTATTAGTTTTTTGGATATATCAATTAAACATCCAAAGTTCAATATAAATATTAGTGCAATCTTTTGACATAGATTTTTTTTCTGTCTTCAGTTAGGTTTCTGTCTCTATTCTGTAACCCTGATCCCATAGCCTCAAACACTAGTGACCACCTTAGTGCCAAACCGGAAAAATTTGATGGCCATAACTTTAGGAGGTGGCAGAACCAAATGCGGTTCTGGCTCACCACATTAGGGTTAATCTCAGCCATAGGTGAAAGTACTACTGAAGTTGATAACGGGTCCAACCCAACTACCTCTTCCAACACTGAATATTCTGCCTCTACTAGCACACCCTCTGGAACACCTGATGAGATAGATTATCATTGTATCCATAGAATCCTAGATGCTCTTTCTGAGAGACTGTATGATATTTATTACACAGCCAAGAGTGCCAAAGAACTCTGGGACACCCTAGATAGCAAATATGGTCTTGATGATGCTGGGGTAAAGAGGTTCAAGACCTCCGACTTCAATAATTTTAGGATGGTGGACTCAAAGCCTATGAATGACCCCTCCTAAGAGGCCCCTCCTAAGAAAAATCTGAATCGACCCTTCCATAAGAATTTCAAAAAAGAAACTCTACAACCCTAGAAACCCTAACCACCACTACAATGGGAAATCTATTCAATCCCAGGAGCAGAAGAAGGAGAAAGAGGAAGGTGGTGCTTGTTTCTGTTATGTGTGGTCGGACCAACCATTTGTCTCCCCAGTGCTTCTATAAGAAGACTGCATCTCTTCAATCTAAGAAGAAGGGTCCAAACACAACCAGTGCTCGAGTCAACATGATGACTTCCGACGCTCGCTCCTCTGAGATAGCTTTCAGGTCTGTTTCCTTCACTCCTGAAGTTAACATGACTTTATAAGCACTTGATTGGTGGATTGATACCGGAGCTGGTATTCATATTTGTTCGGATCGCTCCTGGTTTTCTTCTTACCAGATCTCAAGTAGAGAAGCTGTGATCATGGCAAACAGCTCGGAGGCACGTGTGCTAGGAGTAGGACGTGTGGACTTAAAGCTTACCTCTGGAAAAGTCCTGTCACTGCACGACGTCCAACATGTTCCAGTTGTTAGGAGAAACCTCATTAGTGGTTCCTTACTTGTCCAGCAAGGCTTTCGTCTTATTTTTGAGTCCAATAAGGTTGTAATTTCTTATGGTGTAATGTTTATTGGAAAATGATTCCTTAGTGAAGGATTGTTCAAGTTGAATGTAATAGCTCCTTCAATAAATGAAAATCTTTTGATTATGAATATAGAACCTCCTTCTATTTGGCATGGGAGATTAGGTTATGTAAATTATAATTCAATTAAGCAACTTATGAACCTAAATCTAATACCAAAAAGTGATCTTAAGAACCATGAGAAATGTCAAATTTGTGTAGAAGCCAAACTCCCTAGAAAGCCTTTTAAATCTATTAATAGGGATTCAGATCTATTAGAGTTGATGCATAGTGATGTTTGTGACTCTGGTAGAACTTCTAGGAGAGGTAATAGATACTTTGTGACATTCATAGATGATCTATCCAAGTTCTGTTACATCTACCTAATTAAAACCAAAAATGAGGTGCTCAGCAAATTTAAAATTTTTAAGATCGAAGCGAGAACCAATAGGAAAAGAAAATTAAAATCCTTAGATCAGATCGGGGAGGTGAATATACATCCAATGATATAACTCAATTTTGTGAAGATCATGGAATCATTCATGAAGTGACAGCACCATATTCTCCCCAATCAAATGGAGTAGTAGAAAGGAAGAATAGGACTTTAATGGATATGGTTAACTCCATGCTTATAAGCTCAGGAGTACTAGAGAAATTGTGGGGGGAAGCTTTAGTTTCAGCCTGTTATATCCTTAATAGGATTTCCTCTAAAAATAATGATCTAACTCCATATGAAGTTTGGAAACATAGAAAACCGAATCTCGGCTATTTGAAAGTGTGGGGGTGCTTAGCAAAAGTGAAAATACCTGATTTTAAAAGAAAGAAAATAGGACCAAAAACAGTGGATGGTATATTCATAGGTTATGCAACCAATAGTAATGTCAATAGATTTCTGGTGATTAATTCAGAAGAAAGTGATATTAGTAACAACACCATCATAGAAGCCAGAGATGCAACATATTTTGAAGACACCTTTCCACTTAAGACTAGAGTAGATAGTGGTATAGCTAGTAGCTCTAGTAGAATAAGGACAAGTGAAGTAGAAGTAGAAGCAGAACCTAGGAGTAAGAGATCCAGGATAGAGAAAACATTTGAAGATGACTTCTATACTTTTCTTATAGAGGACTCTCCAACTACCTTTGAGGACGCAATGAAATCTTTGGATTCACCTTTTTGGAGAGAAGCTGTGGACAATGAGATAGAGTCAATTATCCAAAATCATACTTGGGAATTGACTGATCTTCCTCCTGGTTGTAAAACTATAGGGTGCAAATGGATCTTTAAGAAGAAACTTAGGCCTGATGGCTCTGTAGATAAATTTAAGGCTAGATTAGTTGCCAAAGGTTTTACTCAGAGACCTGAGGTAGACTTCTTTGATGTCTATGCACCTGTAGCTAGAATTACAACTATTAGGGTCCTTATAGCATTAACCTCCATCCATAGATTAGTAATTCATCAGATGGATGTCAAGACAGCTTTTCTAAATGGAGACATAAATGAAGAAATCTATATGGACCAGTCAGAGGGATTTGTAATCTCAGGCTAAGAAAATAAAGTTTGCAGACTAGTCAGATCTCTTTATGGTTTTAAACAAGCACCCAAGCAATGGCACTTGAAATTTGATGAAACCATACTGACATTTGGATTTGAAATCAATAGTACAGACGAATGTGTATACCACAAGAGAGTTGGAAATAAATTTATGATTTTGTGCCTTTATGTAGATGATATACTAATCTTTGGGACAGACCTTCAGATAGTTGATAAAGTAAAACAATTTCTAAGTCATAAGTTTGATAATGAAAGATTTGGGACAAGCTGAATTAATTTTAAATACCAAAATAATTAGAAGTGGAAATAGTATTGAGCTATCCCAAAGTCATTATGTTGAAAAAATACTCAATAAATTCAATTACACCGATTGTCAGCCTGTCTCTATTTCATTTGATCCCTCTACTCATCTTAAGAAGAACTTAGGAACTCCTATCCTTCAAAGCCTATATGCTCAAATCATAGGCTCACTAGGATTCCTAACAAACTACACCAGACCAGACATAGCATATGCTGTAAGTAGACTTAGTAGATATACTGTTAATCCAAATAGAGATCACTGGATAGCATTAGAGAGGATCCTTAGGTATCTTAAGGGTACCAAGTCCTATAGTTTGCACTTTAGTGGGTTTCCTGCTGTTCTAGAAGGCTATAGTGATGCCAACTGGATCAGCGATACCCTAGATGTTAAATCCATCACAGAATACGTCTTTCTCCTAGGAGGTGCTGCTGTGTCTTGGAAATTCATTAAACAAACCTTAATATCTAGGAGTACCATGGAGTCTGAACTGATAGCTTTAGACACCACTAGCACTGAGGCTGAGTGGCTCAAAGATCTACTAATAGACCTTCCTGTAGATGAGTCACCTTTACCACCTGTCTTCTTACATTGCGACTGCAAATCTGTAATAGATAAGTGCAACCAAGAAAATGCCAATGTAAAAATGAACAGGCACTTAAAAGTGTGTCATAAATTATTAAGATATAAATTGAAAAATAACGTTATTGCTCTGAATTTTGTAAAATCAGAAAATAATTTGGCTGATCAGCTTACAAAAGGTTTATCTAGAATAGTGGTTCTAGAGTCATCGAGGGGGATGGGGCTTAGCCCATAAAGATAGATCATCATGGTAGGAACCCAACCTTAAAAGGTTCAATGGGTAGAAACAAACCGGAGTGTGACTAAGAGGAGCACTATTTCATATTTTTCTCATCCCTATGGTGCTAGTGTTTATAAAAGCAAGTGGTAGGATGAGTTCGTTTGTATAACTCTTAATGAGTCCGAGATCCAAGAGGCAGGAGCTTCCTTGCTAGCTTTCTTATTAGAACTTACCTATATGTGCAGTCGTGAGGCCGCGATTATGGAAAATGGACGATACCCTAAAAAACACATGATAGATACCTGCGCATGGCCATATTAGCGCAACCCGCTTAGAACTCAGATCGGGCTATATTATGTGTGCTGTTGATTTATTCTGAGCCATGGATCAAGGTTCAAGGTTATGACCATCTTGGCTCCACAGATGTAATCAATTGTCACTAAGTGAAGGTTCAAACCGAAAGGTACCTATACCTATTACATAATATAAGATATCCAGCATTTTATTTTGATTTTAAAATTATTTAAGTTTTTGTGGGGGATTGTTGGGAAAAACTTAAATGCGCACGCGGCTGTTGCCCAAGAAGACAACCCAAGAGGGGGGGTGAATTGGGTTTGGATTAATTCTCGACCAATTAAAAACTATGATTAGTAATTAACTAAATCTATTGCAAGTAAATTAGTTAAGTTACTAGATGAAGTGAATGAAGAGAGTGAGAGGACAGCAGCCAATACAAACACAAACCAGTTTATAGTGGTTCGGAGTTAACTCTTGCTCCTACATCCACTCTCCAAACTTCACTTGGGAGTTCACTATAATTTCTTGGATTACAGCCGGTTGTTTTACAAGTTCACAACCCAACTTGTTTTCGCGAGATCACAACGAACTCGGTCGGTTTTCACAGGCTCACCGACTAGAACCATCCGATTGTTTTCCCGGGATCACAATCAAACCCTTACACCGTTGGTTTTAACTTCGGCTCACCAACTAACCTTACAACCCTTGATTCAATCCCCTGATTGAATCAAGTAAGAAAAGTAGTATTTGGGATTTCACAGAGAAAGCTTCTAAACAAGCAGATGTGATAAACAATAAATGCAAAGTAAAGGTTAGAAGCCCTAAAACAGATTTTGGAATGGGAAGTTGGGACTTCTCGATTTCTGGGTCTCCTCTGGAAAGTACTGGAGATTTGAGGACAGTAGGAGAGCCTTGAAAGCGAAGGAAGTGCTTGTCGGATGGAGTTGAATGCACCTCTTGCTTCTTTTGCTTGTATTTACTCTTGAAAACTCTTGGTAGGTGGAAAATTCTTTTTACTTGAATGGAATAGCTCTCTTCATGTCTACTACTGTTTTCTCTGGCTATTTAAACAGTCTCTTTTGAAAAATAGCCATTATACATTGATTTGTGGCCGTTCTACACAGTCTGCATCACCTGACAATGTATCCGTTGGGGTCGGAATCGACTCGCTCGATCTGGAGTCGACTCGGCTGTTGCTAGAGTCGACTCATGCTTTACTGAAGACGACTCGCCCACTGTTCAGGATTTGAATTAAAGTGATGTCCCGACCTGGAGTCGACTCGAGCCAACCCTAGAGTCGACTCGCCAAGATCTGGAGATGACTCCGCATTTTGGAGACGGCTCGTTCTCAGGATTCCAGAGATCTATTTTTCTGAATTTCTCTCTCGAGTCGACTCGGATCATCTTGGAGTCGACTCGGCTCTCAAAGACCGAAAAACTGATCCTTTGTCTTTCGAGTTGAACTGCCTCGGAGTCGACTCGCATTTTGTTGGGGTCGACTCGGCTGACTTGGGGTCGACTCTCGTATTCTCGGAGTCGACTCGTTCACAGGGTCACTATGTTTGGTTTTCTGCCTTTCAGTCTACTTTCCTCTGAGAGTCGACTCTGGTATGTTTAGGAGTCGACTCACCAAACGTTGGAGTCAACTCGCATCCTTCTGGAGTCGACTCGGTAACAGGGTCTAGAAAATACTTCTGTCTTTCTGTCTGTTACTCCCTGGAGTCGACTCGGAATCTTCGGGAGTCGACTCAGCAAGCATCGGAGTCGACTCGAAATCTTCGGAGTCGACTCGGTGACAGGGTCTGAAATTCATCTTTCTGTCCTTTTATCTGTTCTCAGTTGGAGTCGACTCGTAGTGTACCGGAGTCGACTCGAGCTTGTGCCAGAATCTCTGAAACACTTAGAGTCGACTCGCAATCTTCTAGAGTCGACTCGAGCTTTAGACTTTGGCTTAATTGAGTTCAACACTTAGCCAAATGACTTTGAATCAAAGCTCGATGCTCTTAAAGATAAATTCATGTATATTTGCCTGAAACACTAGATTGAATTTATTAGTACAACATTAAATATACTCAAATGCTTTGAGCTCATCAAAATCAAATAGGGGTATAATCAATCACTCCACAATCTTCCTCTTTTTGATGATGACAAAACATTGAGTATTTGTAAAGTGAATTGCTCAACCAACAGGTGATTTATAGTAAAGTTTTGAAATGAATTCAAATGTCTAGTCATTTAATTTATCCAAAATTGAAAGGTATGAAATAGTAAATCCTGAAATTAAAGCTCCCCCTTTCATTTGGAATTATATAAGCCTTCAAATCGTGCAATTAATTGTTTGGCTTATATGTGATTAATGAATTTGCTTTCTTAAGATTTCAGATTCTCCCCCTCAACATGTGCATTCAATTTTGTTTAAGTTTTCGAGACTATTGAGCTTAAATTCTTACTTTCAGAGGAAAAATCTGACAATTTGTTCTTGAGTTTGATTCAATTAATCTTCGAATATCCCTTGAATAGATTCTGGAGATTACTCCTTGAGGAGCCCCAACAGAGAGATAATGAGCCTCGAGGTATTGAATCCACTAAGAACAAATTACTTTTTGCTTTAAGGATTTTCTTTTTAGTGATTCCCTTTACATTTCAAATCATCATATTTTCTCCCTCTTTTTGTCATCATAGCAAAAAGGCGCAAAACACAGAAAAAGATAAGAAGTCAATTTGCACAGTTTTGAAAGGAAATTTCTATTCATTGTATTAAAGTCAAATTGAGTACAAATGTGAATACATAACAGAAAAAGTCCTCAAGGGACTGTACATCATAAAATCAAAAAAATACACTAGGGTTTTTTAGTAGTGGAGGATGTGGCTCCCGTACTCAGTCTAGTATGTTTCATGACCAAGATTATCCCCTCAGATACGTTCCCTAGTTGTTCGATGATCTCCGAGGTGGCCCTAGACTGTATCGCAGTGAGCTGGGTCACACTTTCCTGAATAGCGTCAAGCTTGGATATTAAGGCATTTGCAAGCCTTTCCGCACCTTGACTTTGGCTACCCAGCTCTTCTCTGCTGCTATTTCGCATCATCCTCGTGTCATCCTTTATATCACTAAGGCTCCAGTATTAACCTTGGATTAGACTCCTTATGTTGTACATTTCCTCCTTCAGGTCTGCTACCATCTTAGACGTTGCTGCTAAGAAGGGAACGACGTTAGTGGAGGGAGTACTCAGTCTCAGTGGACCTCGGAGCTCTCTCAATAAATCATCTCTCAGCTCCCTCACAATCTCCTGTCTCATCTCCCGGAGCTGCTCAGTGCTGATCCGGACTTCTAAAGGTTGCTGAGGTGGTGGAGCTGTAGATGGTCCAGCTGAAGTAGATGGGAATGAAGGACCAGAAGTGGAAGGAAAAGTGGGAGGAGCTGTGTAGTGGTCTTGGTCATGGTCAGGACTAGGTGAGTGATGAGTGGTAGGGTCGGATGGTGTGGATGAAGATGTTTTCCTAACCCAAACATTCTCGACTTTATGGAACCCCATTCTGTGGAGAGTCCCCTTACCCATGTGATCAGTGAACCTAAGGGAGCGTGTGGGTTCTTTTTTAGGGATAGGTACCTCTAACTCCCTAAAAATAAGTGTGAAGAGCATGCCATATGGGAGACTCAACCTAGGTTTATCTAGGGGTTCACAGATATATTTGTAGATGAGTTTGGAAAAGTTGATGGAAGTGTCTTGGAGAATGTGGAACATCAATGCTAGGTCTCTCTCAGAGATGAAGTCAAACCTACCATTTTTGGGGAAGAGAGTCCTAGAAATGATACTTAGGAGAAGCCGCATTTCAGCCGAAAGCTGATTTGCAAATACCTCCTCTATAGGGGATTGAGGTGGGCTCCCTAAGATGGCCGTAAGGGCCTCTGTCCTATCATGGGGATGAGTGGAAAAAATTTTCTTTCGGGAGAGATGGAGGATTAGAGCAATGAAGTCCTCCGAGATAAAAATAGGGACACCCGCTACGGTTCCCTGGATACCACCGCTACCTCGTGCGACAGTCCCATAAAATTTCCTAACTAATCCTGGGTAGGTAGGGAGGTCTAATGAACAGAAGAACTCTAAGCCCTGAGCCCTAAGGTGATGTCCTAAGATGAACCCTTCCCAAGAGAGGAAGTCAAAGTTGACTTTCCTCCCGGTAGAGACTACCTTCCCGGCGCACGAACGTGAGGGAACCGGCCTAGGCGGGGAAGGAACCAGAGGTGGTGGCCTCACGGGTTCGTTCCGTGCCTTGGACCGTCGCTCGGCGCCGCTCGCGGAGAGAGGTCTCTTCCGGCTCGGGACAACGACTTTTCTAGGCATTTTGACCTAAAAATCGAGGAATGGACAAGAAAAATGAAAGAAAACTCGAGGAAAAGGACCTAAAATGGGTCGGAGACGAGGTCGGAGACGACTCTAGGGTTTTGGAACAGTGGCGGCCGAAAATAGAAGTGAAGAAAAAACGTTTCGATTAGGGTTAAAAATCAGATTCTCGACCTCGAGTCGACTCCAGTAAGACGCGAGTCGACTCGACCGCGGGTCGACTCCTGAAATGCGTGAGTCGACTCGAACTCTGGCACAAACTTAGTTAATTCCGTGCCACTAGTGAGAGATAGGGAAATATTTAAGACTTAAGGACTGATTTGATGATCATAGACAAGAAATCCTATGTCCAACATAAGCTAATCATCAAAATCAATAAATTAGAGAGGAGTATCACAAGAATGGATCAATCACTCTTAACCCTCTTCTAAGAATACAAAATCGATCTTCATTTAAGGATTTTGTGAAGATATCAGCAAGTTGATCATCAGTGCAAACAAATTCAAGCATTATATCACCATTTAACACATGATCTCTTATGAAGTGATGTCTTATCTCAATATGTTTAGTTCTTGAGTGTTGAATTGGATTTTTAGTTAGATTTATGGCACTTGTATTATCACAATTTATGGGAATCTTATTTTGTTTAATGCCATAATCTTCAAGTTGTTGCTTGATCCATAAAATTTGAGCACAACTTCCGGCAGCAACATATTCGGCTTCAGCCGTAGATAGTGCAACCGAGTTTTGTTTCTTGCTAAACCATGAAATTAGGTTTTCTCCTAAAAATTGACAAGACCCGCTGGTGCTTTTTCTATCAAGTTTACAACCAGCGAAGTCTGAATCAGTGTACCCTATTAAGTTTATGCTTGATTCTTTAGACCTATATTTTTTGTTCCTATGAGATATTTAAAAATTCTCTTAACTGCAATTAGGTGTGATTCCTTAGGATTAGATTGATATCTAGCACACATGCATACACTAAACATGATATCAGGTCTGCTTGTTGTAAGATATAGTAAAGATCCTATCATACCTCTATACAGTTTTTGATCTACTGATTTACCTGATTCATCTTTGTCTAGTTTGCATGATGAGCTCATAGGGGTGCCAATTGACTTGTTTCCATCCATATCAAACTTTTTTAGCATTTCCTTGATGTATTTAGCTTGATTGATGAAAATACCTTCCTTGGATTGTTTGATTTGAAGTCCGAGGAAGTAGTTCAATTCTTCCATCATGCTTATCTCAAATTCACTCTGCATTAATTCAGCAAACTCTTCGCAAAGGCGATTGTTAGTAGCACCGAAAATAATATCATCTACATAAATTTGCACAACTAACATATTTTTGTTTTTCTTTTTCAAAAATAGAGTTGTATCAACATTTCCTCTAGAAAATTCATGGTCTAATAGAAATTTGCTAAGTCTTTCATACCATGCTCTAGGAGCTTGTTTTAGGCCATTAAGTGCTTTATTTAGTTTATAAACATGATTGGGGTATTGATGATTCTCAAAATCAGGAGGTTGTTCGATATAAACCTCCTCATTAATATACCCATTCAAGAAGGCACTTTTTACATTTATTTGGAATAATTTGAAATCTTTATTAAATGCAAATGCTAGTAACAATCTAATTGCCTCAAGTCTAGCTACATGAGCAAAAGTCTCATCAAAATCTATACCTTCTTAATTATAGCCCTTTGCTACTATTCTAGCCTAGTTCCTAATCACAACTCCATTTTCATCAAGTTTATTTTTGTATATCCATTTAGTTCCTATTATTGAGTATTTAGTGGGTCTTTCAACTAAGTTCCATACTTTATTTCTTGTAAATTGGTTAAGTTCCTTTTGCATAGCATTTATCCAATTTACATCACTTTCAGCTTCTTCTATATTTTTAGGTTCTAAATGTGAAACAAATGCTAGATGATTATTTAAGTTTCTAAGAGAGGCTCTTGTTCTAACAGGTTGAGATGGATCATCCAAGACTAATTCTTTAGGATGACCGTCAGCATACCTCCAAGCTTTTGTAAGCCCATGTTCGGCAATTACATCTTGGCTTGTTGTAGTTTCTTCAATTTGCTTGGGTTCATCCTCTTGTAGAGTCATGTGATCCATCTTTTCTTCAATTATTCCTGCATCATCATCAAATACTACTCTCTTGTTGGAGGAAGCATCATTAGAATCATCAAAAACAACATGGATGGATTCTTCAATTACAAGGGTTTATTTGTTGAAGACTCTATAAGCCTTACTTGATGTAGAATATCCCAAAAAGATACCTTCATCAGATTTGGAATCAAATTTACCTAAGTTATCTTTGCCATTATTAGGAATGAAACACCTACATCCAAACACATGAAAGTAGTTTATTTTGGGCTTTCTATCTCTCCAAAGTTTATAAGGTGTTTTTTTTATAATTGGTCTTAATAGAACTCTATTTAGTATATGACATGATGTGTTAATGGCTTCTCCCTAAAAATACTTTGGGAGGTTATTTTCACACAACATGGTTCTAAACATTTCCTCTAGGGTTCTATTCTTTCTTTCCACAACTCCATTTTGTTGTGGTGTCCTAGGTGCAGAGAAATTATAAGTTATTCCCTTTTTACTACAGAATTCATCAAATAGATGATTTTCAAATTCCGTTCCATGATCACTCCTAATAGCTATAACTGAAGCATTTCTAAAGTTAGTTACTTCCTTATGAAATTTCTTAAATACTGAAAATGCTTCATCTTTATGAGCTAAAAACATGACCCATGTGTATCTAGAAAAATCATCTACAATGACAAGGTCATACTTGTTTCCACCAAGGCTTGTGGTTCTAGTTGGTCCAAAAAGATCCATGTGAAGTAGTTCAAGGGGTCTAGTAGTAGAGACACAATTTATGGATTTAAAGGAACTTCTAGATTGTTTGCTATATTGACATGCTTCACAAATTTTATTTTTCTCAAATTTTAGCTTTGGCAAACCAATCACAGAATCTCTTTTAACTAATTTTGATATTGTATCCATACTTGCATGACCTAATTTACGGTGCCATAACCAAGTTGTATCATTGACTTTAGAATCACTAGCTACTAGGCAACGGCTATTATTGGCGAGATTTTCAAGATCTACTACATAAACATTGCCACGTTTTATTCCTTTGAATACTAAGCTATTGTCAATTGAGTTGGTTATGATGCATAAAGATGGCTTAAACAGAACATCAAAACCTCCATCACATAATTGACTAACGCTCAGTAAGTTATGCTTAAGACCATCTACAAATCGTACATTATCAACGAAGGTTGAAGGAGTGATTTGTATTTTACCTATACCAATGATGTGACCTTGGTTGTTGTCTCCAAAAGTCACCGCGCCTCCCTCTTTAGGCTCTAGGATGAAGAATTGCTCCTTGTCACCCGTCATGTGTCTTGAGCAGCCACTATCCAAGTACCAACAGTGTTTGTTGACCTTGGCTGCAAGACACTCCTACACAAGAAAATCATACAGTTTTAGGTACCCAAGTTTTCTTGGATCCTTCAAGGTTAGTAATGTTGGTTCCTTTTGGAACCCAAATCTTTTTAATCATTCTTTTAACTTCAGTTTTTTTGTAGTTACATACATTTACTATATGTCCTACTTTACCACAACAAAAACAAGTTATATTTTTTATGTTACTTTTTCCGGCTTTTACAAAAAGTTTTTAAGAAATTTTTGCTTGTTGTTAGGCTTATACTCTAAACCGGCTTTATTAAATACAGCTCTTTGACTATTAAGAATCATTTCTAGTTTTTCAGAACTAAAGGTAAACTTCTCAACTATAGGTTTATATTTTTCAAGTTCTTTTGTTAAGTTCAGTTTTTCTGTTTTTAGTAAATTTAGATCTTTTGTAAAGTTATCTTTCAGAGTTTGGTTACTGTTTTTAAGTTCTGAAACATCTTTAGTTAGTCTTTCATTATCTTTAATTAAAGTATTAGTTTTTTGAGTTAGCAATTGGTTGCTTGTTTTAAGTTCTAAGTTTTCTTTAATGATAGAATCCTTGTCCTTAATTAACTTATCGTACTTATGAGGGTAAGATTGATTAGTTAGTTTCAATTCTTTATTTTTAAGGTTTATTGTCTTATATTCATCCATTAGTTAATTAAAAGCATCATACAATTCATCAAAGGTAAAATCTAAATGTGTTTCAGATATTACCTCATTTTCGTTTGTCATAAAATAAAAATTTGCTTTTTCCTCTTGTTCCTCATCTGATGATGATAATGATTGATCGGAGTCTGTCAAAGTGGAGACAAGAGCTTTCTTCTTCTTGTATTTGCTGCCCTTCTTCAGTAAGGGACAGTCGATTCTGAAATGTCCCGGCTTCTTGCATTCATAGCAACCGATTCCCTCACTTTTCCTTTCCTTATCTTTGTCCTTGTTGTAGGAACTTGAGGAACATCTCTTCTGATGAAAGGACTTCTTCCGGTTGATGAATCTTCTGAACTTTCGCACGAGAAGAGCCTCATCTTCATCTCCCTCATTGTCTTCTTCTTCACTGCTGCTACTGCAAGAGGGATCCTTGTTAGAAGAAGTAGACTTAAGGGCAATTACCTTTTTCTTGTGGGAGGACTCTTCTTTACTATGTTGCTTCATTGTGAGCTCATGTATCATCAAAGATCCAAGGAGCTCCTCGAGTAGCAGTTTGTTCAAGTCTTTACCTTCTTGGATCGCTGTTACCTTGGCTTCCCATGACCTTGGTAAAGATCAAAGAATTTTCCTGACAAGGTCACTGTTAGCATAACTTTTGCCAAGGCTTTTTAAGCCATTGACAATATCAGTAAATCTAGTGAACATGCATATGGTTTCATTAGATTCCATTTTAAACAGTTCATACTTATGAACTAGCATGTTTATTTTAGATTCCTTGACTTGATTCGTGCCCTCGTGGGTCACTTCAAGTCTATCCCATATCTCTTTTGCAGAATTGCAAGTAGAGATTCTATTGAATTCATTATGGTCTAAGGCACAAAATAGTACATTCATTGCTTTAGCATTTAGTTGTGCCTTCCTTCTATCACTATCATCCCAATCTTTTTCAAGCTTGGGTATAGTGATGTTATCTACATAGATAGAAGGAATATATGGTCCATTAACTATAATACTTCAAACATCATAGTCTTGGGCTTGGATAAATATCCTCATCCTAGCCTTCCAATAGGTGTAGTTAGTTCCATTGAAGAATGGAGGCCTATTGGTGGATTGCCCCTCACTAAGAGAAGATCCAAATGGGGTTGTCATTTTGATCTTTTACTCTTTTAATATAAGAACTCCGGCTCTGATACCACTTGTTGCCCAAGAAGACAACCCAAGAGGGGGGTGAATTGGGTTTGGATTAATTCTCGACCAATTAAAAACTATGATTAGTAATTAACTAAATCTATTGCAAGTAAATTAGTTAAGTTACTAGATGAAGTGAATGAAGAGAGAGAGAGGACAGCAGCCAATACAAACACAAACCAGTTTATAGTGGTTCGGAGCTAATCTTTGCTCCTACATCCACTCCCCAAGCTTCACTTGGGAGTTCACTATAATCCCTTGGATTACAGCCGGTTGTTTTACAAGTTCACAACCCAACTTGTTGTTTTCGCGAGATCACAACGAACTCGGTCGGTTTTCACAGGCTCACCGACTAGAACCACCCGATTGTTTTTCCGGGATCACAATCAAACCCTTATACCGTTGGTTTTAACTTCGGCTCACCAACTAACCTTACAACCCTTGATTCAATCCCCTGATTGAATCAAGTAAGAAAAGTAGTATTTGGGATTTCACAGAGAAAGCTTCTAAACAAGCAGATGTGATAAACAATAAATGCAAAGTAAAGGTTAGAAGCAAGGTCCGCCGTACCGGTACCGGTCGGCGTACCGGTGGCCGGCCGGACCGGTACGGTACCGGTCCGGTCCGGTACGTACCGGCTGGTACCGGTCCCGTACCGGTCGGTACGCGGTGGTTTCAAAAACCACAGCGCGCGGCGCTGTGGTTCTAAAAAAAAAAAAAAATCGTACCGGTGCGAACCGGCCGGTTCGCACCGGTACGAGGTGCGTACCGGCCGGTACGGGCCCGAACCGGCCGGTACGGGCCCGAACCGGCCGGTACGCGGCCGTACCGGCCGGTTCGGATAAAAAACCGGAAAATACCGGTTTTTTATCCGTTCCGGTACCGGTCCACGGCCGGACCGGTACGGCATTCCATGGTTAGAAGCCCTCAAACAGATTTTGGAATGGAAAGTTGGGACTTCTCGATTTCTGGGTCTCCTCTGGAAAGTACTGGAGATTTGAGGACAGTAGGAGAGCCTTGAAAGCGAAGGAAGTGCTTGTCGGATGGAGTTGAATGCACCTCTTGCTTCTTTTGCTTGTATTTACTCTTGAGAACTCTTGGTAGGTGGAAAATCCTTTTTACTTGAATGGAATAGCTCTCTTCATGTCTACTACTGTTTTCTCTGGCTATTTAAACAGTCTCTTTTGAAAAATAGCCATTATACATTGATTTGTGGCCGTTCTGCACAGTCTGCATCACCTGACAATGTATCCGTTGGGGTCGGAGTCGACTCGCTCGATCTGGAGTCGACTCGGCTGTTGTTGGAGTCGACTCATGCTTTACTGGAGACGACTCGCCCACTGTTTAGGATTTGAATTAAAGTGCTGTCCCGACCTGGAGTCGACTCGGGCCAACCCTGGAGTCGACTCGCCAAGATTTGGAGATGACTCGGCATTTTGGAGACGGCTCGTTCTCAGAATTCCAGAGATCTATTTTTCTGCATTTCTCTCTCGAGTCGACTCGGATCATCTTGGAGTCGACTCGGCTCTCATAGACCGAAAAACTGATCCTCTGTCTTTCGAGTTGAACTGCCTCGGAGTCGACTCACATTTTGTTGGGGTCGACTCGGCTGACTTGGGGTCGATTCTCGTATTCTCGGAGTCGACTCGTTCACAGGGTCACTATGTTTGGTTTTCTACCTTTCAGTCTGCTTTCCTCTGAGAGTCGACTCTGGCATGTTTAGGAGTCGACTCACCAAACGTTGGAGTCGACTCGCATCCTTCTGGAGTCGACTCGCATCCTTCTGGAGTCGACTCGGTAATAGGGTCTAGAAAACACTTCTCTGTCTTTCTGTCTGTTACTCCCTGGAGTCGACTCAGAACCTTCGGAAGTCGACTCAGCAAGCATCGGAGTCGACTCGAAATCTTCGGAGTCGACTCGGTGACAGGGTCTGAAATTCATCTTTCTGTCCTTCTGTCTGTTCTCAGTCGGAGTCGACTTGTAGTGTACCGGAGTCGACTCGAGCCTGTGCCAGAATCTCTGAAACACTTAGAGTCGACTCGCAATCTTTTGGAGTCGACTCGAGCTTCAGACTTTGGTTTAATTGAGTTCAACACTTAGCCAAATGACTTTGAACCAAAGCTCGATGCTCTTAAAGATAAATTCGCATATATTTGCCTGAAACACTAGATTGAATTCATTAGTACAAATTAAATATACTCAAATACTTTGAGCTCATCAAAATCAAATAGGGGTATAATCAATCACTCCACAGCGGCCAAATTCTCGGGCCGCGTGCGCGTTTGAGAAAAAGGAAATGCCCAATGGGCGTTTGCTGGGAATTAAAAGAGCCAGCGCCCGCGTGTGCATTTAAGGGGAAAAAAAGGAAATGGCCGCGGGCGTTACGCGGACGCGTTTGAAAACGCATCTGCAAAAGACCATTTTGCCCCGTTAAAAATCTCTATATAAACCCCTCTATTTCATCTCTTTTCGAAGATGAAAAATTACAGAAAAATAGTAGAAAAACTCTGGAGAAATTCTTCCTCCTCTTAGCCACTTTTGATTTTTATTTTTATACATTTATTCAGTTTATTTTATTCTTTTCATTTCGCTCTTTGCTGGATCTGCAAGTCTAATCGGGTTCGCTTTGACTTCTTCCGAGACGTGCCGAAAAAGAAGTTGTAGGGTCGTCGTATCTCAGAGGAGGATTGCCGGGAGACCCGTACGTGGGGGCAAATACTTCTTTGGGACAGCGTCTACGCGCTTCGACCTGCCTTCAATCAGGCTACTTTCTTCTACTTTTATTTTTAATTTAATATTAGTAGATTTGTAGGATTTGAAATTCTATAATATAAATTTATTAAATGCATAGATTTATTTTGTGCTAGAACAAATTTATTTTGCATTGAAATAGAATTATTTGGATGCCGAATAATATGCATGTATATTATTCCCTTTAAGATTTTTCATTAATTGAATTTATAGATATATTTGTTTATTTAGATAATATATTGCTAACACGCTTCATATGCCCAGGCTCTGGAACGAGTCTTTTCGATGTGGGACTATTGGGCCTCACACCCTTCCCACCATCGGACAAGAGCCGTCCTCGGCTCTGATACCAAATGTCACGCCCTCGCCTACACGGAGCACGTGAGGCACCCAGTGCCCATAGGGGGCACATGAGGGGGGGAAACACGGGGCTCCCCTGCCAAATATTGTCCGGTTCTGAGGCTTAATGCAAGTGTCCTTCACCCTTCCTCAGTTTTGTTTTCCTTCCAAAACACGTTTGCAAGATTTGGAGACACCCGCATTATATATCTAGGCTCTAAAACGAGTTTTTCCGATGTGGGACTATTGGGCCTCACACCCTTTCTACCATCGGACAAGAGCCGTTCTCGACTCTGATATCAAATGTCACGCCCCTGCCTGCGCGGGGCACGTGAGGCACCCAGTGCCCACGTGGGGGCTACATGAGGGGGGAACACGGGGCTCCCCTGCCAGATATTGTCCGGTTCCGGGGCTTCATGCAAGCGTCCTTCACCCCTCTCCGATTTTGTTTTTCTCCCAAAATGCGTCTGCAGGATTTGGAGACACCACTTCATATGTCCAGGCTCTGGAACGAGTCTTTCCGATGTGGGACTATTGGGCCTCACAATTGGCACACCTCCTCCTGATATTATGCCTTAACCCCATCTCAAATGTATGAGCTCAGCTCTCCTCATCCTCCACCAACTATGGGGCAAACTTTGCCATCTCAATGAATTTGCCCTCATACTGGGGCATTGATGCACCTCTCTGTTTCAGTGGAAGGAACTCTTGCTCCTTTTGTATCTTCACACTTTAGGAAAGTACTTTCCTTATAAGGCTTTATAGAACTTAACCAAGGTGAATTGCTCTGTGTCATTCTCATGTTTTCTTTCCACCATTTGCCACCATTCATATGATTCTTTTTGGAGCATGTAGGTAGGATAAGACACCTCCTCATCTGGGCATCTCATAATTCCAAATACTTTCTCCATCTCCTTTGGCCAATTCTTGACCTCTAGGGGTTTACTAGTTTCTCGGCCTCTAGGGGTTCAGATGTTCAGTAATCCCCTTAAAAGCTGATGGAGCTAGCCTCCTAAACTCACAGCAGCCACTACACTGCCTCTGCTGAGCCTCGGTGTCCTGATGCTGTAGCCGATGCTGTATTTATCATTGCTGCCATTCTGTTGCATGAATTGCCGTCATTCTATTGCATGAATTGCCGCCATTCTATTGCATGAATTGCCATTGCTGCTGCATAAATTACTGTTGTTGTAGTTGTTGCTACTGGATGAATTGCTATTGCTGCATTTCCATCTTCCTTACCATTGTAGCCCCAACATCTTCTTGTTGCTGCATTGCTCCTATAAGAACTTGCATCAGCTGAGATGGATTCACCTATTCTCCCAAGTTTACCTAGATTCTAGATTTATCCCTGCTCATGGGGCATTACTAGCAGGTTCATTGGTGCCCCTCTGCAGTGGGTACCACTAGCGGGCTGGTGAGTCTCATTAGTATGCTGGTTCATAGGCTCTTAAGCTGCTGAGGCATTGGCAAAACCAACATGGTCTCCTGGTATGGCTTTATGCCATCTTAACCTACACTCATGGACATTAGAACCCATAAGTTATAAATAATCCATCTTGCTTGAATAATAAAAGATAAGATAAACATGACATGCATATATAATGTTTATATAAAACAGAGAATGCATCCCCAAACTAAATGTTTACCCCACCTAGGCTCATCCTAGGGTCAAACCATAGTGATTATAACCTCAGCTCTTATACCATAAATTGTCATGTGCCAAACCCGGTCACATGATGGGGCATATGATACGGCTGATTCTTTAAGGTTAACCTCTTGAAACATACATGGCCTTTAAAATAATCCTGTACTCAAGTCATATAGATAACAACAACTATAGAACCAAATATCATCGCATAATTAACAAACTATGGTTTACATCATAGCCACTATTAACTCGAAGTTTAAATAATTCATTAGAAGCTTGATTGCTAAACTTTTCATCGTGCAAGACTTTAGATATATGCAGGTGTCCAAAATAATATTTGAGTTACCACCACCCCTAATTTTAGATGAAAATATCTGTTACTACTTACAAAATTATACTAGTTTACAAGGCCTCTTTCCTAAACAAATCATGATGTCTGGTTTACACCAGAAGTAGCTAGCCTTGCTCCCAGTCACACTCCCATATTGATACCCCCTTGGCCTTTATGCCATAGTATCTGTAAAAAGAAAGATAAACAAGATAGCATGAGAGCCAACTACGTAATCCACATAGACTCATAATTTAATTTAGATCAAATATATATACACACACACACACACACACACACACACACACATAGCGAGGAATTTTTTCTTTCACAAAGTATCCAACGTACATACATACATACATACATACATACATACATATATGTTTATATATATATGTGTATATATGTATATTTATATGTATATGTGTGTGTATATATATATATATAATTGTTACCAATTTTACATCATGTTCTAGTGATTTTTCTTCTTTGTAGAGGAAGTGGGAGTAGGTTTGTCTTGGATTTTTTTTTCTTTTCTAAATTTTGGAGAGAGAACCAGTCCATGGGATCCTAGGAGGTGGGTTATCTTTGACTTGCTATTGTATCATGTCATCAGCATATGGTGGATGGCTTTGACTCAGTTGAACATATACTTTATTAGTTTTAATAAAAACACTCCTAATTTAACTCTTATACCATTCATGTTTATTTTTAAGTTTATATTTGAGACTTGAGAATAAACTTGATGACTGTATTTGTTAAACAGTTAGTGGCACTGTAGAAAGATGGGCATTGCGAGAGGGAGAAAGTTATCTTGGTCAGCTGTCTGAGTGATGTGTTGGGATTTGAATTGGGATTGAGATTGTTTACAAAGAACAAATGTCTTTCTTTATGTGGAGTAGATAAGTTTCCAGATTTTGGAGAAGGAAAGGAAATAGAATATTTAATTAGATAATTCTTTAGGAAAATGGCTTGCTCTTATTTGTAGGAAAATGTTAGAAGGGGGCATATATAGCTGCCATCTTATTTTGAAGGGGGGCCACCTCTTAGACCAAGAAAGGAATTCATGAACTTTGGGAAAGCTAGGGCCCCTGGTGCCCCCTCCCCCTTGGTTCAGCCTATGCTAACATTATGTTGCGGGAATCTTACTGATCTTGATTTTTGGATAAATGGCTATAAATGGAGTGGGTTTGTTGCCTAATAAATTAAATATTAGACCATTACAAGCATATTGTTTTGTTTGATTTCTCCCTTTGTTTGTTAACTTCTGATTGTCCTTGTAATAGCCATTTTAATTTGGTTAAATCCATCAACCACTGTTATTGGAGGAGTCTTTTTAATTATATATTGGCGGACTGATGCTAATTGATGTTTTTGTAGTATGTGGTGGAAATCACATTTAGTCTTGATTAGTAAAAAATGAAATACAAAAGAAAAACATTTATACTGAGCAAGACATAGGTTGGCAGACCATAAGAAGATGCCATTGGCTTGTGAAGAGCTTGCAATCCATGATTTTTGGCGACTTGCTGCATAATAGTCAATTTCATTTCAGGAAGAAAGACGATCCTTTTAGCTGTCTGTGTTTGCTATATTGTCACTTTATCTTGATACTCTCCGCTAGCTGCTTGTAATGTTGATACCTATCCATAAATATTTTTGCCATCGAATTATTGCTTATGTGTAACATTTTGACTTGCTAAGGTTTCTTCATCTAATCTGGGTGAGGATTTAAGGGCTGCTGATATTTACCACCAAGATCACTCTCTGGTCCAGATGCAAATGGATTTTGAGGATCAAGCCTGCATCACAAAACAAGGGAAGGGATACGCCAGTGATTTGCAGAGAGATGTAAAATTTTCTGAAGATAATATGGTGGAAACAAAGTGTAGTTCTGTTCAGACATGCTATCATCCTCCATTAAGTAATCCAGCACATCATCTTGAAGATTTGTCGAATGGAGAGGATAGACAGTCAGGGCAGATTTTGGAAGAAGACCAGTCCTTTTCCAGCTCGGGTGTAGGAAGACCATCAGAAGATGGATATAACTGGAGAAAATATGGGCAGAAACATGTCAAAGGTAGTGAGTATCCTCGGAGCTACTACAAATGCACTCATCAAAGTTGTCAAGTAAAGAAAAAGGTAGAGCATTCACTGGATGGCCAAACTACAGAAATTATTTACAAGGGTACTCATAATCATCCAAAGCCACAACCATCTCGCCGATCTGCATTTGGGTCATCATTTTTAATGAGTGAGATCTCAGATTCTGCTGCTGGCTTTGGGTCTATTACAGATGTTGAAGGGGGATCAATTTGGAGAAATTCTCAGAGAGGATCTAAAGATAAAAATTGTGTAGATTTGAGGGCTGACAGTTTAGAGTTGACATCATCATCATCTGTTGTTACTGAGCTTTCAGATCCTCTCTCGACTGCACAAGGAAAATGCTCAAATATCCTGACAGATATTCCTGAGCTTTCATCAACTTTAGCTAGTGAAGGTGATGATGAAGATGGTGCTACCCAGGGGAGCATGCCATTTGAGGATGATGATGAAGGTGATGAGACTGAATCAAAGAGAAGGTCAATTTTCTATATAGCAATTCTTGCCAATGTCATAGAGTTTTTTTTTTCTTGTTATGAATATTTGGGAAGATCTAACTTTGAAGTATAATTCCATTTTTTTTTTAAGGAAGAAAGAAAGCTGTGTGATTGATAGTAATCCAGCTTCTCGTGCTGTGCGTGAACCAAGAGTGGTTGTTCAGACAGTCAGTGAAGTGGACATCCTAGTTGATGGATACCGCTGGCGAAAGTACGGGCAGAAGGTAGTTAAAGGAAATCCAAATCCTAGGTAAATGTATCAAACCATTTTAAACTCTTTTAGTTGCAGTGACATTTTGCTCAAAGTAAAAAAGGATGGGTATCAAAATTAATTTAATACTGATAGTACTTGCTTTACTAAGTCTAAGGAAAGATGAAAGTTTATGGTTTAAAGTTTTGCCTAGAAACTCCAAAACCAAAAGTGAATTTTCAGATTCTTCTACTTGTAGATGTTTGCCCAAAACTAATTAATGGGGCCAAAGTTATTGCATATGGGAGCTACCACGCCAATTTTGTTTTTTCATTTCTTTCAATCCTCAAAGCATTTCCACTATATTGAACTTAGATTTGCAGGTCTTGGGAAGATTTAGGAGCATTGCACCATTATGTTCCAAAGAGCTTGAGAGGAAAATATTGGTTTTGCCCGAGGTTTTGTTGTTCTAAAAATCAAATTAAATAGCTTTTAAATATATCTTTATCATTATGCTTTTTCTTTTTTTTTGTAAGTATCATTATTGTTTTCAAAAAACATTTTTTTCTCCTTGTGACACTTGCAGAGTGATACATCTTAAGATCCAGAACAAGATAATATACTTTTAAATGATATTTGGTTAGTTTTCTTGACTTAATTAACTTTTCCTAATTATCACTGATTTATTTTCCTAATTTTAGTTGATATTTATGTTTTATAATTGTCAAATGAAGCTAAAATTGAGACCATCCGAACCGTTGAAATAAAATTGAAACTCATTTCGAAACTATCCAGCTGAAACAGAAGCTGAAACCAAGTTTTCTAACCTTGGATTGGTGCGACTGTCCCCAGGAATAAGCAGACGAACTGCTGGCACATAGAAAGTATAGTCAACTCTATTGATTGTTGGCCTTCTTTGACAATCTGATTAGTAGATAGGTCACTTGTATTACCCATTTTTTCATGTATGCTATAACATTTGATTTTCTTGGGGATGTATGTTGGATCTTGTGTACTTATTTATCACATTTTCTTAATATATCCTCCAACTGCAGTCTTTGAGACTCCCTCTTATAAGCTTACTGTCCAGTCTTAACATCTAAAGGGAATGTATGCTGTAGATAAGACATACAAAAGTTGTTTTCTGACATTGCCCAGCAATGGAGGTACATTTGGATGGATCACATAGAAAAGGGCATTAGGTTCCAGGAAATTCATTTCACTTTGTTATGCCTCTTTTCTTATCTCGATCATTTAATATTGGTTAGTTTTCTTTCATAATTAATGTATTTATTATTTAATTATTTCATTGATGTTGCAGGAGCTACTACAAGTGCACACATCCTGGATGTTCTGTAAGGAAGCATGTGGAAAGAGCCTCTCATGATTTGAAGTCAGTGATTACGACTTATGAAGGAAAACACAATCATGAAGTGCCTGTGGCAAGGAACAATAATCGCATGAATTCAGGTAGTAACATGCAGCCTGCCTCTAATGCTCAAACTTCCATGACATTACCAGGATCTAGCAGTGCCTCCGGACCTCAAACACATGTCCAAGATCTGGCTCCTTGTTTTGACAAAAAAATGGAATTTGGCAGCGGAAACTTCACAGCCAGTTATGCTGGGTGCTTTACTGGCAATTCCAAAATTGGGGCCTCTCCCTGTTATGAAATGCAGATGCCTCTTTTGCAGTCTATGTCTTTCAGCACGTTTGGATTGAACAATAGTTATGCAGCTGCTCATCAAGCAATTCCTGTTTCAAATATTATCCAAGACTTTTCCATTTCATTCCCTACAAGCCATGTCGGGCATTCAAACCTCTTGTTGGCCGGCTATGATGTTAACAATCGTGGAAGACCTTCCAGCATTGAACTCCAGCCCTTAATCATGCATCAGTGCATAGAGAGTGATATGAAGCACTTTAGGCAACCTAAGCCTGAGCAGGATAATTGAGCTTATGATTCTGCAATTAATAGTCTCTCTGATGCTCAACCTTGGGAAAACACCTATTCTAATGGGCTTTAATTTGCTACTCTCAGGCCATGATTCTTTAAGTATGGACTCTGTGGGCTTGTTTTTCTGACCAGAAATGCTATCTTATATGTTCTCTTGTTTTTTTTTAGAAAAAAAGAAAATTGTGATGAGAAAAGCTTCCTGTTGTCACATGTTTTAATGCAATCTGTAAGCTTTACCAGTATATTGTTCGATTTTGAAGAGTTCCCATTTAAAATTTTTATCTCATTGCAGCCGTTTCTCCAATACTGCCATCATCATCATCATTATCAACAACAAATGATATGCAGCCTTTGTGATCCCTATTATTTTAACTTAAGGAGGGATAACTGATCCTTTATTTGATGTTATTTTACTATTGTTCTTTATTAACTAAATTTTTTTTCCCAATCCTTGATATCAATGGTTGTTAATATTTATTCTCTGATTTGTATGAATTTAAAAACCTCTGATTGCCTCCTGCTTTAGTGGAAGATCAGCCAATACCTTAGGACCGTTTTGAGTTGTCTTTACAATGCCCGAAGGATTTTAACTTAGGAAATTGGAGATGTTTGGTTTCTGTGGATATTTCAAATCTGGCTCTATACTTATTTTACAGAGGTCTGTGCTTTGGCAAAAATTCTTGAAGCCTTCCTTCTCGGCCTGCGTTTTGCTCATATGATGGGGTTGATTCTTTTGCTGAATACTTCAAGAAATTCTACGAAGGTTTGGCTTGTTGTATTGACTGTCTCCTCTGTCCATTCTTTTGCGCTTTGAAGCCTTCTTTGCTTCTTTTATCTCGAATAGACATGGCTCCAAAAGAGGCCAAAGCAGTAGGGGATCAATGGAGGCCCTTTTTTAGTTCCCAACGACTAACATGTTGGCCCCATCATTGAGAATTTAGGTAACAATAAGTGCAGAGTTGAGTAATACTGTGAGACTGTGGAACTGGGCCCAGTCCACTTGAAGGGATTCATCCCGAAGAAGAAGGAGCTCTTGTTTAGGGGTTCTTCTCTTTCTCATTTGAGGCCATTGAGGAGAGTCGCCACACCCAAGAAGAGGAAGAAGGGGGGATTCTTCTTCGTGTTGCCACCCGAGAGAGAGGGAGAGAGAGCCGAGAAGCCACGGCATGGGTGGCCTTCTTCTTCCTTTGCTGCTGGAGAGGAAGAGAGGTGCCGGATCTTCGTCGGAGCGAAGGTAAGTCCCTCGCCTTCCTCTTCTCTTCTCTCAGTGCTTGACCATGATGTGTTGTGGTTTGGAGTCGGCCAATCACCGGACTTGGGTTCAAAACGGGGTCCTCTGCTACGGCCTATGTGCCCTGGCCGTCGGCGTGTTCGCCGCCGCCAGCCGCCGGGGGTGGCCGGGTTTGCTCTGCCACCTCCTGCCGCCGTCAGGGTCGGCCGTCGCGACCGCCCTTGGGCCCGACCGAGAGGGAAGAAGAAGGGGGTGGGGGGTCACGGATCCCCTGTTTCGCCAAAGAAGAAGAGGGGAGTCGGGAGAGGAAGGGAAAAGAAAAAAGAAAAGAAGGAAAAAGAAAAAAGAAAAGAAGGAAAAAGAAAAAGAAAAGAAGAAGAAAAAAGAAAAAAAAATGAATAAAGAGAGGGGGTGGTTTACGGGTATGAATCCGAACTCGGGGTGCTAGGCACTTCTGTAGGATCAGCCATGGAAGGATATTAAAATTTAAGTTTTTGTATACATATATTGTGATGAATTTTAAAATAAGAATATGATTTTTGGATATTAGGCTCTGCGAGGAATTTACGAAATTAATTGGATTTGTTGTGGATCGCATTCGTAAGGTAAGTAATGTAATCTCTTTTCTAGATTTATCAGCAATCTATATCTATTTTACGAATTGCATTATTCTTGATTACGAAATTGATGTAAGGTGTTATTGTCTACTTTTTAAATATTGTATGGTTTTGATTGAGCATATTTGCTTTTGATATGAAATGTATTTGATTGATTCGGCACCGTATTTTTGATCTGGAACATTGAAACATAAAGTAACAAAAGATAATAATGCAAAATAGATTCGGACTCACGGTCGGGCTATGTTGAGGACCCTGTCAATGGGGGCTAATACGTTGGTACCGTAAGAAGATTAGTCGGTGATATAATCCTGCCACAAGGAACATGTGGTCATAGTTCCTGGTTGTTGAGTTAAATCTGATAAATTGAAAGAAATTAAGATATAAACGATATTTGGTTTTGACACTGCATGTTTTCATAACTGAAATATGAAATAGAGAACTAATTGAACTTCGACCTGGCTATATTGAGAACCCCGCCGATGGGGGCAGATACGTTGGCAATTGACTGTCCTGAAGGACTCACCGCAAGAAGATTAGTCGGTATTGATGACCCTGCCACAGGGAACATGTGGTCATAGTCCAGGATCGACAAAATGAATTGAACATGTGAAAGAATCTCGAAACTATGAAAGGAATCTTAAAAATTTAAGAAATATTTGACTTGTACCTTGGAACTGCATATATATTTATTTTCCACATATTATTGCTTGATTTATCTAGCTAGAGTATTCATTACTTACTGGGCTGTTTAACTTATTATACAATTTCTTGTTATTTTACAGATTCTGAGAACTAGCCTATTGGGGTTCCAAAATGAGAGAACGACTAGAAGGATTGTGGCACAAGTTATCTTAAATTAGGGTTATTTAAGTTGATTTGTTATCTTGGATATTTATTATGATTGCTGGATATTGCGAGGTTTTGTTATTTTGACAACTAAGTTTGTATGTTGCTAAATTTTCCGCTGCATATTTAGAACTGTGAGACTTTATCACTTGAGTTAGTCAATGAAATGAGATTGTATTTATTTAGTTGAATTATTTTATATATTGATATATTTGGTTAAGATGCCTTGCATAGTCGTGAGGAGAGTTTCCTACGGGTGTGCGACGGTTGGCGCGACCCCCGGCTCGCGATCTCGGGCTGGGGGCGTGACAACTTTTATGGTATCAGAGCATAAGTGGATAAAATCTAAGACAAAAAATCTGACATAGGATGAGTGTAGGTGAGTAAACACTAAGGGCATTGGACGTGAATCTATGTCAATTGCATTGTAAGCTACTTTCAAGATTTTCTATTAAGCCTTGTGATTGATTATGTATGAGAAGGTTACAAGGAAATTATGATTGAATTTACTTATGAGGTTTGATACATTATGGAAGGTTGGGCAATCTATGAATCAAGTTATAATTAGTTAGATTTGGACCTAAATTAAGTGTAAAAGGATTGGCCATGGAATATTATCATGCATTGTGATTATTTATTATTTAAGTGAACTTGTAAACTCAAAAATTGATATGGAGGTATACTATGATATTGCTTAATTTTGAAGATAATTTTTTTAGATGCAAATTAAGATCCATTTATATGAAGTTGTTTAAGATTTGGGCTATGAAACCTTTTTACAGTGCGTGATTGGAATATTCTTTGAGGTCTGAACCTATATGTGGAATAGGAATGAAACTAGCATGTAGAAGAAAAATGTGCAGGGTGATATTGCAAATAGATCTATTTCTTATTGAAGAATTGATTTTATTGGAGATTGTAAAGTATTCATCTTGGAATAATCATTAATACTTTTAATTGTCGTATTTGGATCCAAATAATAGATCTCTATCGGATACTACGTGATGTATATGAAACTTCAATTTAAAGTTTGGATTTATAAGTTGAACTAGGATTTTTGTCAATATTGTTGAGGTTGCTGATAAAATCTGGATTTGCCTGAAGTATTTGAATTTTAGAGGCTTACATGGTTATGATGGAAGATTTTTGATAAATATCAAAGATCTCGATTAAGAAAACTCTAGGAGAGATGACTGAGTTGATTTTACTTATATCTATTGATTTAAGGTGTTCTATCTTGGTGGAGCGTTGAGAAAATTCTTTTGGTTGTTTTTACTTTTAAGAGTTTGACCTAGAATCGTTTAGTTGAGTTGATAAAAAAAAATAAGATTCAATTTATTTTGAATTATAGTAACTAGCCTATATGGTGTTTTTGAACATATCAATTGACTCGAGGATCAGTCTAGATGGATGTACACGAGGAAAGCTAGAGGACGAAATCAAAAGATCTTTTTGGGCTTTACTTGGAAATTAAAATTTTGGATCTCCTTAGTTCAAAATACAAGGTAGTTTTTTGAATCAGAGTGCGCAACGAAAGCGTAGTGGTCTGAACTATTTTTCTAAGTTGGTCAGAAGTATTATCTCTTTAATTCGGCAAGTTTTAATAACAAAAGACTTGATTTGATTCTGAATTTTTGGATGTCGCTGCACTATCTTAGGTTCTCTAATTTTATGTCATGCTAAGAAAATGATTAACATCTTGAGATTAGAATTAATAGGTCATCGATTTTGATTTTGGATCTGGAATATTTTGGTGTAGACGTCTTTCCTTCTAAATCTGAAGCTTGTACTTCTTCAATTAATATCAACCCTCTATTTGAAAGAACTTGAGGTTGTCAACTGACTTTGATGAATATTCCACTAGGGATGGATTAGAGTTGTTTATGATTTAATCTTGTGATAGATCGATTAATTAAGAGTAGTTGATATTTTGACAAAGAAACTTGATGTTCTTATTCAAAATTAAGACGTTGATTTTTATTTATGAGAGAGAGAAGTTTGATTTACATCATCTGTAAAAAGAACCAAATCTGGATGTATTGGACCTTATTCTTATGATAAGATGAAATTATATTGATAAGTAGAACTATTAGACGACTTGGGTTAGTCTTCTAGTAGAGAAGAATGTTGTTGGTTCTATGAATAATCTGGAGGTAGCTATGTAATTTTCATCAGTGGGTCTTTCTATTGTTGACAATTTTTGGGAGAATCTTGGGCATCTTAAATTTAGTATTAACGGATTGATGGTTACTTGGTTGGACTTAGACTTGGAAGGTTTTAACATGGATCTCCTATTCCTAACTCTAACATTGTTAATCTGGCTATTTGAAAGGGCTTGAGGCTTTCCTAAGACAAAGATTAATCATTATATCATGGGAAAAAAAAATGAGGAGCATTTGATTCTAAAGCTTTCTCCTATCTATATTCAACCGATTAAATTTCTATGTGAAATTAATCAAGAGCAATTAATTTCTTGGAGAAAAGAATTATGACATTTTAATCCAAGGCTGGAAGGTTAGTCTAATTTTGAAAGAGATCAAAAGAACTTGCTATGAATCATAGATGGAAAGGATTAAGTTTTGAGATACCATGATTTTGCCAAAATCTTGTGAGGCTGCATTTCGAGATGGGGATTGTTTAGAAGCTCGGGAATGATATGATTTTTCTATACTTTCAAAATTTGAAGCCTTAAGTGAGTTAATTTCGACGACGAAATTATTTTAAGGGGAGAAGAATGTGAGACCTTGGAACTGGGCCCAGTTCACTTGACCGGCCCAGTCCCAAGTTTCGGCCTCACGTGCGATACGTGAGGCAACGAGATGAAGGGATTCATCCCGAAGAAGAAGGAGCCCTTGTTTAGGGCTTCTTCTCCTTCTCATTTGAGGCCACCGAAGAGAGCCGCCACACCCAAGAAGAGGGAGAAGGGGGGGATTCTTCTTCGTGTTGTTGCCCGAGAGAGAGGGAGAGAGAGAGAGAGAGCCGAGAAGCCACGGCATGGGTGGCCTTCTTCTTCCTTTGCTGCCGGAGAGGAAGAGAGGTGCCGGATCTTTGTCAGAGCGGAGGTAAGAGTTCCTAGCCTTCCTCTCCTCTTCTCTTAGTGCTTGGCCATGATGTGTTGTGGTTTGGAGCCGGCCAATCGCCGGACTTGGGTTCAAAACGGGGTGCTCCGCTTCGGCTTATGTGCTCTGGCTGCCGGCGTGTTCGCCGCCCCAGCCGCCGGAGGTGCCGGGTTTGCTACGCCACCTCCTGCCGCCATCAGGGCCGGCAACCGCGGCTGCCCTTGGGCCCGACCGAGAGGGAAGAAGAAGGGGACAGGGGGTCACGGATCCTCTGTTTCACCAAAGAAGAAGAGGGGAGTCGGGAGAGGAAGGAAAAAGAAAAAAGAAAAGAAGGAAAAAGAAAAAGAAAAGAAGGAAAAAGAAAAAGAAAAGAAGAAGGAAAAAGAAAAAAAATGAATAAAGAGAGGGGGTGGTTTACAGGTATGAACTCGAACTCGGGGTGCTAGGCACTTCGGTAGGATCAGTCGTGGGAGGATATTAAAATTTAAGTTTTTGTATACATATATTGTGATGAATTTTAAAAGAAGAATATGATTTTTGGATATTAGGTTCTGCGAGGGATTTACAGAATTAATTGGATTTGTTGTGGATCGCGTTCGCAAGGTAAGTAATGTAACCTCTTTTCGAGATTTATCAGCAATCTATATCTATTTTACGATTTGCATTATTCTTAATTACAAAATTGATGCAAGGTGTTATTGTCTACTTTTAGAATATTGTATGGTGATTGAGCATATTTGCTTTTGATATGAAATGTATTTGATTGATTCGGCACCGTATTTTTGATCTGGAACATTGAAACATAAAGCAAGAAAAGATAATAATTTAAAATAGATTCGGACTCGCAGTCGGGCTATGTCGAGGACCCTGCCAATGGGGGCTAATACGTTGGTACCGCAAGAAGATTAGTCGGTGATATGACCCTGCCACAGAAAATATGTGGTCATAGTTCCTGGCTGTTGAGTTGAATCTGATAAATTAAAAAAAATTAAGATATGAACGATATTTGGTTTTGACACTGCATGTTTTAATGACTGAAATATGAAATAGAGAACTAATTGAACTTCGACCTAGCTATGTTGAGAACCCCGCCAATGGGGGCAGATACGTTGGCAATTGACTGTCCTGAAGGACTCACTGCAAGAAGATTAGTCGGTGTTGATGACCCTGCCACAGGAAATATATGGTCATAGTTCCAAGATCGACAAAATGAATTGAACATGTGAAAGAATATCGAAACTATGAAAAGAATCTTAAAAATTTAAGAAATATTTGACTTGTACCTTAGAACTGCATATATATTTATTTTCTACATATTATTGCTTGATTTATCTAGCTAGAGTGTTCATTACTTACTGGGCTGTTTAGCTCATTATACAATTTCTTGTTGTTTTACAGATTCTGAGAACTAGTCTATTAGGGTTCTAAAATGGGAGAGCGACTAGAACGATTGTGTCATAAGTTATCTTAAATTAGGGTTATTTAAGTTGATATGTTATCTTGGACATTTATTATGATTGCTGGACATTGCGAGGTTTTGTTATTTTGAGAACTAAGTTTGCATATTGCTAAATTATTGCTCCGCTGCATATTTAGAACTATGAGACTTTATGACTTGAGTTAGTCAATGGAATGAGATTCCATTTATTTAGTTGAATTATTTTATATATTGAGATATTTGCTTAAGATGCCTTGTATGCTCGTGAGGAGAGTTTTCTACGGGTGTGCGGCGGTTAGCATGACCCCCGGATCGTGATCTCGGGCCGGGGGCGTGACAAATACCATCCAAACTTCTTCACCCGCCAATTCGGTCTTGTTCAAGCAATACCTTGTCTACCTCTTTACTGTTTAAATCCGCATTATTGTGATCGAGTTTGATTACCAGCTTTAAGGTGGTAGACCTCTTCCATTATTTTTATCATCAGTTAGGCTCGAACTGTACCTTATTCCTCTTCACACTTAAGCCAGCCATGGCAGAGGACTTTGTGCACTGGTCGGAGGAGTATGTATCACAAGTTTGGTCCGAGTCAACAACTTTTATTGTTGCTTAGATAGATGAATCTGGGTCAAAAGATGAACCTTCCTCCGTTATTAGTAATCCAACTAACGATGCTACTGCCTGACAATTTGTAGATGTTGCAGCTTCAGTCTTTCTTGAGGATAAAGATATGCTTTGAGATCTTATAGATGAAATTAAGAATGATGAAAAATATTATAAGATCAAGTTTGCTGAATTCCTAGGCTATGTTAACAAAGAATGTAAGAGAAGGGCTAAGCTTGAGTTGAGAGCTGATTGAGGCTACATTCAAAGCCAAGAAAAGATGCTCAGAGCAGCATTTTGATCAGTCGATCTATAGTTGACAATTTTATGCATGGTTGAATAGATATCAGGCAGATTATCCATCAACCAAATTTGAAATTGCCGTCTTTGTAGCCCACATTATGTCCACTATGAATGGTTTGGTCATCTAGACCAGGTTCTATTGCCCTAATTGGCAATGGTAGCGATCCATTCAAAGGGGGTGTCTGTTGCCCCCAACGACAAGGGTGAGTTCAAAAATAACTTTCATTGCTCATCTCCTCATAAACCTGATCCTCTTACTTTGTCTTGCAATTCCTCTTTGGGCACCGCTTTTTCATCCTGCAAAGTTTAAGGCCGAGTTATCGGCTTTGCAGCTCAAACCATCAGCTGCAAAATGGAAAAAAACCATGGCTAGTAAGTCTAACTCATCCACTCCAAGAAAGCTGAAATCATCTGATCCATCAGCTCCTAAAGGAAGGCATGTTGGCAGCTTGAGTGGCAAGACACATTCTAATCCCTTAGTGATTTCGAAAAATGAGGTTATTGACCCAAAAGGTTTAATTTTGATAATATAAAATATTTGAATAAAAAGTTTTCTAATCATATGTTTAGATTGTACAAGAATGTTCATAGGAATCCAAGATAATATCAACCCAAAATACTCAAAATGAAAAGAATGTAACTCAAATTTTGTTGCCCAAGATGACAACCCAAAAGGGGGGCTGTTGAATTGTATTATAAAAAACGTTTTATAAAATTATAAATTTTAAAGTAAAACTAATCTGAATTTTAAGTATGCAAAGAGGCATGAGTGATAAGTAAATGCACAAGATAAAAATAAGCAAAGACAATACAAACACAAAAATTTTATAATAGTTTGGCGCCAAATCCAGCACCTATGTCCACTCCCCAAGAAATTCTTCTTAGAAATTCTGCTATAATCTTTCCAAGATTGCAACCTGATTGTTTTAGATGGGCTCACAATCAACCAAGTTGATTTTCATATATAATCAATCAAAACCTCTCCAATCATGCCCCTAGGCTTGAATACAATTTAGTTCCAAGTTTGGATGGAATTTTCTCAAGTTTTAGTCCTTAAAAGTTGTTACACCAAGGAGTAGAAATTTCAAACAGAAATAGCTAATGCTCCTTAATGAGCTGATAGAAACTCGATGGAGCTTGTGAGGATGAAGTAGTTGGCCTTAAATAATGCTCTAAAGCTCTGCACTGAATGCTCTTAGATGTGAAATATATGACCTTTAAGACTCACACTTAATGCACTTCTTGTTCTCACTCTTCTTAATCCATTCTCATCATCTCTTATCTTCCTTGGGTGTTCCCATGCATCTATACCTTCAAAAATTAGTTGGAAGATATTTCTAGCCGTTAAAGAGGCTGAAACAGCTATTGGAGGTAAAAATAGTTGTTTAATTTTGCAGAAAAACTAGCCATTATTGTTGCTAAGTGCAGACAAGTCAACTTGACTTCTTTAGGGGTCGACACCTCTTCTTCAAGGGGTCGACTTGAGAAAGCTCTTATTTTTGCTGTGCTTTGTCTTTCGCTTCTAGTCACAGTAGGGTCGACTCGACTAGTCTCTAGGATCGACTTGTTAGCGTCTAGGGTTGACTTGCGAAAGGGTTGTTTTCGATTGTCTTCTATCATTTGCTTGCGGCTATTTTGGGGTCGACTCAACTTGTGCTAGGGTTGACTCGTGCTCGGTAGCAATCGACTCATGGTTGTTTAGGGTTAACTCATCCACTTCAAAAACTCTCAAAATTTTGAAAAAACTTTTCGAACTTTGAGAATTATTCTTCTAGGTTTCTCTAACCTTTTAACCTCTTTTAGCTTCCTATTAAACAAATTTAGCTTTTCCAAGAATGCAAAATCATTAAAACAAACGTTTTGTACTCGGCAAAATCAATCCATTGAGTCAACATATATATGAAGTTCTGTACAAGAGGAGTTGACCCCAAGAATACTAGGAGCTAACCCTTAAAAGTCCATAGGCTTAAACAAAAGATCTCAGTTTTTGGAGGTTTCAAGAGTCGACCCCTGCACAACATAGAAGACTAGCATGCCTTCACAAGTTGACCTGGGGATAATTTGAGTCGACGCCAAAACAGTCTCTAGCAAAAGACAGAAGAGGGTGAAAAATTGTACATTTATGAGTCGACCCTAAATTAGTCGACCCTAGCAAAAATGAATATTTTCTTGAGACGACCCCTCTACGCTGGCAAGTTGTAATGGCTAGTTTTTCAGTATGATAGAAGTGCATTAAATGACCTCTAACCTTTGTCTAAGGGTCTTCAATGGCTAGTAATTACTCTTTAGCAGTTTCTCTTCATAAATAGGCCTTCAAATGGTGGAAAATATGTGGTGAACTCAAAGAAAAAACAAGAGAATTTAAGGAGAATCAAGTGGGAGAGCATTTATCGAGCGAGAAGCATTCATTGACCAAGAAGCAATCAATCCAACTTTGCCAACCACATCAAGAGCATTCATTGAGCATCCTCAACTGACATCAAGAGGCTTTTTCCAATATTTCAAAAGGGCCCTCAATTGGTTTTATTTCTACTCAATAAGGAGCTTTAATTGTATTCATTGAATATTCATTGTTATTACATTGTATTCCATTATACTTGTGGGGCAAGTTTCACTTGAGCTGAAATATGGAGAGGTTGCTTAAAGCTTGCTCATGCTCGAAAATGAGCGACTAGCTTGGGAAAGCTAGGGTTGTTTGGTCAGTCGTATCCGATATTGTAATCATTTGAGAACAATTGGTGGATTAGAATTTCCAAGTAGAGAGCTTGAGGAGTAGATGTAGGCACTAGGTTTTGCATCGGACTGCTATAAATCTTTTGTATTTATGATGTTTTGATTGTGTGCCTTATTCAGTTTGTATATGACCTTATTTATTACTGATTTCTCTATTCGCATATCCTATACACATTAGTAAGTTATCATTCCACTGCACTTATAGTTTAAACTGCACTCATAATTTAAACTACACTTGTTATTTAAAATTTTGAAAATTCCAATTCACCCCCCTCCTCTTGGGCTGTATAATTGGGTAAAAGTAGTATCAGAGCTTGGTACTCTAGTTCACTTAGATCTAACCATCAAGAGTTAAAGATCACTAGCAGCCTCAATTGGATTCTCTCTTGCTAAGGGAGAATCCACCAATAGTCTTTTTTTGTTTAATGGAACAAACTATACTTGTGGGAAAGCATGCATGAAAATTTTTATTTAAGCACTCGGTTATGGTATGAGGAGTATCATAATCAATGGGCCATACACACACACTAAATTGGTTGATGGCATGCACTCTCCCAAGCTCGAAGGTGAATGTGATAAGTTTGATAAGAAAATGGCCTAGCTTAATGAATGTTCTGTATTCCTCTTTGGATGCAAATGAATTTAATCGAAGTTCCACATGTAATTCTACAAAAGAGATTTGGGATAAGCTGGAGGTAATTGATGAAGGCACTAACTAAGTCAAAGAATCTAAAATTAATATGCTTATACATAAATATGAACTTTTTGAATTGGAATCAAATGAATCGATTATTGAACTGTTTACATGTTTTACTGATATTGTAAATAGGCTCAAAAGTCTTGGCAAATTTTATTCTACTAGTGATCTTGTGAGAAAGGTTCTTAGGTTATGGCCAAGAATGTGGGAGGCAAAGGTTATAGAAATCTAAGAAGCTAAAACCCCAAATACTTTGTCACTAGAGGAGCTCCTTAGATCCCTAATGATACATGAGTTGACCATGAAGCAGCACAATGAAAAAGAATCAAAGAAAAAGAAGACAATTGCTCTCAATTCTATGAAGCAAGACAATTGCTCTCAATTCTATGAGGAAATGGTTCTAATCATCAGAAAATTTAGAAGATTCATAAAGAGAAGAAGGCAAGGAATGAGAAAGAGACCAATGGCTAGGGGGAGCCTAGCAAAGAGAAGGAGAAGGAGTAGCTGCTTGTGTGCTATGAATTCAAGAAGCCCAGTTATTTCAAAGAGGATTGCCTACTACTCAAGAAAGCTCCCAATATGCCAAAGAAAAAGACAATGAAGGCTATATGGAGTGATAGTGCAAATTTGAGCACAGATGAAGACACTCATGACATAGCCAATCTTTGCCTCATAGCCTATGAGGATGAGGTAAATTCTGAACATGTAAATGGTTTTATTTTTGATGAACATCAAGAAGCATTATACAATTTATTAGATGAATTAAAGAAGCTAGGACTAAAGAATAAAGATCTGAAAATGAAAAATCATTGCTTGACAAATGAAAGGGATGAAATTTCAAAAGAAAAATTGTTATTAATAGCAAACAATTAAAACTTAAGAAAAGAAGTGGATAGATTGAAACAAATTATGGATAAATTTACTTTAAGTTTTGATAAATTACAAATGATCTTAGAAAATCAAAGAGTGGTCTATAACAAAGCTGGTCTTGGTTATAATTCTTATGAAAGCAGAAATTTTTGAACAATATTTTTATTAACTCTTCCAACAGTAACTTGGTAATTATCACTTGCTTTAATTGTGGTATACTAGGACACAAACCTATACATGCAATTCTAGACTATATAGTAGCACTATTGTAAAAAAAGTTTTGCTCCTAAAGGAACCACAATGAGTAACAAAAAAAAGACCTAAGAAAGCTTGGTACCTAAAATTGAAACTTAAATTTCTAGTTGTAGGTGTCTTGTAGCTCGTGGAACAAAAAGAAGATGGTGTCTCGGTAGTGGCTGCCAAAACACATGATAGGTAATGGATCTCAATTCATCACTCTTGAGGCAAAAGATGGAGGAATGGTCATCTTTGACGACAATGACACAGAGAAGATCATTAGAATTGGTTACATTGGCATCACTCCCTCCACTTTTATTGAAAATATTTTGTTAGTTAATAGTCTTAAGCATAATTTACTTAGCATTAGTCAATTATGTGAGAAAGGTTTTAAGACAATATTTGAATTCTCTATATGCATTGTTTCTAGTCCTAATGATGATGGCATAAAGTTCATTGGACATAGACATGGCAATATATATATGGTTGATCTAGATGATCTATCCATGAAAAATATGCAATGCCTAGTTGCAATGAATACCAAAATTAATGAGACTAGTTGGTTATGGCATTAGAGATTAGCTCATGCAAGCATAGATTTGATCTTAAAACTCATTAAAAAGGATCTTGTAGATGGATTTTGAGTCCATTTGCTAATAAAGTAATTATTTAGTTCTTCCCTAATGTCATTGTCACATTCTAACTCTGTACCAGTAGCGCCCACAAGGTGTGAAGTGCAGTTTCATCTCCTTCGCATAATAGTAGATATGTGGTAAAAATGGGTATTCTTGTCACCATCCTTATCCACTACCTCCATGATTTTGATATCAAATTATTTCATGGCTTTTGATAATACGATGATATTCTGACAACTTAGATCGAAGCAAATTCATTACTTTGTTCTAAGCCTCCATTAGTAACTTCTTGTTGTTGAAAAGAGGTCAATTCCTTTTCCAACCGTTGCAATCTTATATGAATATTCTCCACCAATCTCTTGTTCTAACTCCTTGAAGCCTTCTTAGTACTCTTTGAGTTTTTTAGATACTTGCAACATACTAGAACCATGAACTGGAGCACACCAAGCTTCATTAACAATTACCCATGAGTTATATGATAACCAAATATTTTCAAATCAAAAATGGAATAGGACCTCTTTTTGTTTCACTATTTATCAAAATGGGGTAGTGGTCAAAACCAATTATACGGAGATGATTTACTGCGGCCTCTGAAAATTTATTCAACCAATTTTCATTTGCCAAAACCCTATCCAACCTTTCCGAAATGCAAGCCTATCCATCTCTATTATTGCACTATGCAAATTTGGACCGAAAATCTAAGATCTACAAGGCCATTTTCTCTTATAAATTCTCTAAATTCCCTTCTTTCCCTATTATCAAAAAAAAGTGCTCCTCCCATCTTCTCCTCTACAGATAACATACAATTGAAATCACCAGCTATTAATGTTGCAAAATTCAGATCCAAAATCTGGTTTAATTCATCCCATTAGGTCTTTCTATACAAACCATTGGTGTGAGCGTACACAGCTGCTAAGATCCAAGGCACTTTATTTGTATTATTGAAAATACCATAGATACATCATTCTAAAACAAAAGGTGCTTGACCTTGTTTACCATACCTTCTTATTGTCCTACAGCACAGGTTTTATAAACCATGTGTTGTTGCTAGACCACACCAAACTGCGAGTCTGATAAATGGGATTTTGGTGGGAATTTCACCAGTCGCCTCACACAAGGCATGACTACATAGCAATAAAATTAATAATCTTCTAAAATATAAAGATCTCGTGATGCAATCGAAGAACCTGATTAGAAGTAGTAAACAATGTAATATGCAAGAAACACTGAGTCTAGATTGACAGTAATTTCTCTACCAAAGGGAGGGAGCATTTCTATCTTAATACTACACTATTGAGAGGTTTATTAAGTAGCCTAGGTGTTTTCTGTGGGTATTTTGGGAGTTGCAAGGGCATTTAGGCTTATGAAAAATTTCACACGAGAAGAACTTTTTGTATTTTACAAAATTTTTGGAATAGGATTTCAATAGCAAATTGGTCTATTTTGCAATGACATATTGAACATGAGAAAAAGCAAATAATTCAATACAAATATTCATATACATCAAGTAAAACATACATGAGCATCTTGATGCTAAGAGATTGATCCAATAGATAAATGAGACTAGATGATTCAATACAAGGTTTATTCTTTTTGTAAGAGATCCAAATATATAAGCACCTTAGATGTGCCGCCTTTAGATATTACAACCATACTATCTATATAATCACAAAATCAACCATTCATCTTGGATAAGGCTGTATAATCCAGCAATATAAAGGCTATCAGTAAAGGCTTTTAACCTCATGATGTTAATCAATCGTGAATATGCATTCTTCATAAAATAACAAAATTTTGGTAGTTCGTCATTAACAATCCACTGACCTAGCTATGATATAAGCAGAATTTCTCTTTTGTGCTTCCTATTTTTAATGTTGAGTCAATTTTATTGGTAACCACATATATATGTAAGAAACTACCCTCCACATTTCAATAAAGTTTAGTTTTTCTTTGAACCTACCATATTAAAAGCAAAATAACCTACTTAATATAGAAAAATTATATAAATCAAGTAAAAATTTACTCATGCCTGATCCCTTAGGAGATTAAAGAACTAACAAAAACCAAGTAGCAAAGGCCCGCATAGAAATCAGAACGAATGGAAATCAGTAATGGTTTGTAAGTCTCAATTTTCTTTGGGATAAAAGCTGAAATTGCCAATGCACATAGATCATCAGTTCCAACTAGAGGCTAATTTTCATTCCCAACAAGTTGTTAGATAAAATGTTATATAATTTTCCTCACTCTGTATCTCTATTATTTCAGTGTTCATACAAACATAAGTTATTCAGTATTCATACAAACAAATTTCTAAGAGACCAATCAACAAACACCTTGTGACCGGCAGGCGCTAACTCACCAAGCTTCCACAATGCCAACCTTCTCGGCATCAGCAGAAACAGCCGCCTTCTTTACCCAAAACCGCTCAACCTCCGTATCGCCAATATCCTCATCAATTCCATCCCCAAACTCCTCCCAGTCATCCCCAATGCCAGACTCGAACAAGTCCTCGAATCCATCATCCTCTTCCTCCTCACCGTCCTCCTCCTCCTCCTCCTCCTCCTCATCGCCGTCGTCACTGTCGTCGCCGTAGCTGACGTCTCTCCGTCTCTCTCTCCGCATCCTCTTCCCCTCCCGAACCAGCTCCAAAAGACGCTCCTTCTCTGCGAGCAGCTCGTCCTCCACCAGGAGCTTCCCCTTGTGGTCGTAGGCCTCCACGAGGAACACCGAGTCCCGCACCCCCTTCAAGCTCACGTAGAACAGCTCCGGGTGGCGCACCAGCATCGCCCGCAATCGGTTGGGCAGCCCGAAATCCTTGCGGAAGTGCGTGAGGTGGTCCACCAGCGTCCGCTTCTCCACCGTCATCCCCAGCACCTCCCGCACCACCGCGCACGTCCTCTTCTCCTCCTCCTCAGCCGTCCGCCGCTGCCGCAACCCCTCCTCCTCGTCGGCGGCGGAGGCGGCGGCGTAGGGGGAGACCTCCGGTAGCTCCTGGAAGCGGATGAGGTAGTCGCGGTGGCGGCGCTTGACGTTGAGCCCCCGGCGGAGGTGGAGCTGCTTGAACCTGGGGGTGCGGTCGATGATTCGGTCGGAGGCCGGGTTTTGGATGGGAGGGAGGGGAGTGGCGAGGGAGGGGTCCCAGGAGACGAGCTCGAGGGCGCGGCCATAGGAGGTGTCGACGGTGCGGAAGCGGTCGGGGTGGCGGTTGCAGAGGCGGGAGCGGAAGTCGGGAGGGAGGCCGAGGTCGGAGGCGAGGTGGACGAGCTTGGAGAGGAGCAGGCGCCGGCGGGGGGAGAGCATGAGGAGGCGCTGGAGCTTGGAGGCGAGGGAGGCGGCGATACGGGCGCGGAGGAGGGACTCGTCGGCGGCGAGGGCGGCGGCGGCGGGGGTGAGGGTGACGGAGAGGAGGGAATCGGAGGTGGGGGAGGAGCGGGAGGGGGCGTAGAAGAGGCGGAATAGGGCGGGGTAGCGGAGGATCATGGAGCGGAGGGAGCGGGAGGGGGGGAGGCCGAGGTAGGGGCGGCAGCGGGAGAGGACGCGGAGGGGGAGGAACTGCCGGGGCTTGGAGAGGAGGAGGGTCTTGAGCTTGCGGGCGAAGCGGAGCTTGCTGTGCTTCGCAGCGTGGCGGTCGAGGGGCCGGCACCGAGGGATCTTGGTGGTGGAGGACATGGGGAAGAAGAAGAAGAAGGGGGGTTTTGTTCTTCTAGTGGTGATGATGGGCGGGACGTTGATGACGGTGCTTCTCAACGAGGTGGAAGTGGAGGAAGGAAGGGTGGGGGGGAGGAAGGAGGTCTTGATTATGGCGAATTGTTGTTGAGGAGTTGAAGAGGCGATGGTGAATGGGGTTTGTTTTGTGGACGGAAGGGAGACCGCCGTGGCCATGTTCTAGAGGCAGAGACTGAAGAGGAGGGGTTTGAGTGGAGAAGTAGAGGACGAGAACATGCTGATGAGGATTGAGGGTAAACAGCATCTCAAGTCAGGAACTCATAGAATTAGTTGATAAAGAGACGAGTTATATGCCAAAAAATATATATATATATATTATTGAGGCGCCCCCATCTCCGAAGTTTTTCAAAATCAACTTTCATATGGTAACAGGCAGCCGCAACAGAGGTGAAATTTAGATTAAGAATCCAAAATCTGGACTGTAGGCTAATTGTAGCTGGTCCGACACTGGGTTCTAGTGCTGTTCATCCACTCCTATATGTTATCTGGAGGTGCTTGAGGGTGTATGTCTTCTAGGTGGTTAGGTGTAAAACCAAGCAAATTGGGCCCGTCCACTTGACCGGCCGTCATTTTTGGTCCAAACCAAAAAGATGAAAAAAGAGAGTAAAATTTCGGCACATGCCGTGCACGTACCGCTCCACTTTCTCCCGAACAAGATGATCCATCTATCTAAAGAATCTAGAACTGCTCAGGAAACTGATCTTTTTTGTGGAAGGTGAGATTTATCTTCATCAAGAATGGCACATTCTACTAGAAAATCAGCTAGCACTTGAGCTTTGTTGGCTGGCCGAGGTTGATAAATGAGATCAAATTCTCTGAGTTCAAGTGCTCATTTTGCTAACCGACCCAAAGTTTCTAGTTTCTGGAGGTTTTGCTTCATCGACTAGCCAGTTAGCATTATAATTGAATGACGCTGAAAGTATGGTCGAAGCTTCCGAGCCGAAATGATAAGAGTATAGGCCATTTTCTCTAGCTTGGTGTATTATATCTCTGCATCTCTTAGGATGCTGCTGGAATACTAAATCCATTTTTATATCCTTCTTCCTTGGTCAATACCGAGCTCATAGCAAAAGGAGAAACTGCTAAATATAAGTAGAGCATTTCTCCCAACTTCGGCTTGGTGAGGAGGGATGGTGAACTGAGATATTCTTTAAGTTTGTTGAAAGCAATACTGCATTTTTTTGTCCATTGGAAATTCTTCATTTGCTTCACGGTTTTAAAAAATGGAAGATATGAGCTGCATTAACTTGGCTCATATTAGTTCGGCTCATATTAACTTGGCTTTGAGTCATATTTTACAATAGCTAAGTCTTTTGCTATCTTAGATTAAAAATATTAGCTGCATTAAATTGGCTAAGTTTCGAGCTAGCTTGATGAGTTTTTACATCATGGATGGAAGGGGAAATCATTTCCAATGGTCATAGGTTAACTCTTCTTAGTGCATCCATTTCTAGTTCATGAATGTACTTTCTTTAGGGCTCCATCGTAGCTTGCCAAGAGATTGGATAAATCGAGAAAACCATTTCTTTGGAAAGGAGAGAGAGTTCTATTATAGTGGTGTTTATCTAGATAGTTGAGTTATCCTTTCTAAGTCAAGAAGTTAGGGCTAGTAGAACTTATAGGAGACAATGGCTCATGATACACCTAGAAACCGACTATAGCCAACGTAGCAAATCGACTAATGAAAGCTCGCCATGAAGTCTCCGACCAACCAATCAAAGCCCTCAACATAGCCGACCCTAGAGGCATACGGTATGTCCTTCAAATTTCAAACTCTCCCCCAACTGGCGACAACTCTATTACAATCGTTAATGGTTTTCATAATTGCATGATGAACGAGCGAGATGTGCAGGTGAAATGCCCGCACGTAATTTTTGGGATGTGCAATTGGTTACCAAAAGTGGCCGATCCATGTATCTAATTTTCTCGGCAATGGGTGCTGGCCCTCGCCTATACAAACAACCCTAGAGAGAACCTCCAAGTGAGTGATCTTGAGCTCTTTTATTTTCTTGCACTACCACTTTGCCGCTCCCATAACACCTCAGTTGTTCCCTAAGGGTTTGTCTGACTTAGGCATTAGAGGGTCCTTTGTCGGATTCTCCAGTTAGAGGACTTTCTTGTCTTGTTTATTTTAGATTGGATCCAACATCAAAGTAAAGGTCTAAGCAATGTCTCCACCATTCGATACTACCTCTGGAACAACCGACATCATAGCCATTACTACCTAAGACACCAAACCATTATTGTGGAGATGGGTCTTGATCTTCGACTGATCTTCATGGTCTAAATAACCAACCATCCGAGCATTTCAATAGCCCAGCCAACTTGGCATCTTGGTCAGATCTAATTTCCATTGGCAATAGATTAGTGCTAGAGCAAGGGTCATGATCCCACTTTTGGAGGTTCTATCAATCGACATACAAGTTGCAGCCATAAAGTCATGGAGAGCATAGGTAGCACCCTTAACTACCCAGCATGACGCACCCTTAGATTTTGATGGCTCTTTATAGAGCCCTCGTAGGGCTCCACCTCCTTTGAAACTGCAAGCAGCACCAGTAGTTACTATTGAACAGTTTTAACTGCTCATGTAACAGGTTCAAATACTGACCACAACCATCCAAAATCTATAGAAAATGGCCGCTAGTAGCCAATAGTAACAGCAACAGGCTCGCAAGCCGAGTAACCAAAGAGTCTTAGCATAGTCGAGCTATCAATCTCCATCTCGGAGCCTAGGGTGGGCCTACTAGAGCCATCACTTCCACCCTCAGAGCTCGGGATGGGCCCTACATAGCCACCACTCTCTTTCACGGAGCTTAGGATGAGATAGGATGCGCCAATCACCAAGCTTACAATCTTGAGAGGGATCAATGCTAGGCCACTCCTCCCCCACTAGTTAGAAAGAGTCCCCACAAGGGTGGTTTACCTTGATCGTAGGATTGAGGAGATGGACCGCCGCCTCAAAGCTTTGAAGCACCACCATGTTGAGATGAGGAATGACATCAATTTCACTACCGAGCCTCCATTCCTGATTAGGAACACAGAAGGGCCTCTCCTCTTCAGCTTAAAATGCCATAGATTGAGACGTACGATGAGACTTCCAATTCTTTGGATCACCTAGAGAGTTTCAAAGATCTCATAATGCTCCAAGGGGTCAACGATTCAGTACTATACAAAGCTTTCTAGCTCACTCTTCAAAAAGCAGCATGGTTATGATACATTGAGCTCCAGCTAAATTCTATTCACTCTTTCGAGTAGTTCAGCTGGATGTCTGCAACCCACTTCATAACCATCTGAAAGCAAAGGAGGGGATCAAAGAGCTTCTTCACCATCAAGCAGTGAAGGATAAGTCCCTCCACGACTATGCCAACCATTTCAATGCAAATACTTCGGAGATTCGTGACCTGAACCACTCGGCCGCAGTTCTTCCATGAGGAACAAATTGAAATCATCTCGATTCATCTTTTCATTCGAGAAGATCTTCTCTAGGGATTACATGGAGCTTCTCACCCAACCCGACAAGTATGTCAACACAGAGGGGCCATGGCAGCTTGGCGAGGCTCAACCGAGATAGGCCTGGGAAGAAAAAAAAAAAAGTGGGTTCAAAATAACCAAGGAGATCCTGACAAAATGCCAAAGAGGAACGAGGAGAGCTCCGACCAACTAAGGAGCCCACTTCTAAGATTTAAGATGTACACACCTCTTAATGTCTCCTGCGCATAAATCTTGATTGCGATACAAAATCAAGGCTAAGCTTCATGGATGCATTCTCAGACTATATCCAAATTCAAATGGCACTCGAGGATGAGATAAAAATCTTCTTCATCACCGACAAAGGACTCTATTGCTATAGAGTCATGTCCTTGGTATGAAAAATGCGAAAGACACCTACCAACGCCTGATAAACAAGATATTCAAGGATCAAATCAGCCTCAACATGGAGGTGTACATTGACGATATGTTAGTAAAAAGTAGCCAGGCTGAGCATCACATGACTGACCTTAAGAAAACATTTAAAACCTTGAAGAGGTACCACGTGAAGCTCAATTCAAGCAAGTGCTCCTTTGGGGTTATCTTGAGAAATTCCTCAGATTCGTAGTGACACAACTTTGGATCGAGGCCAATCCAAAGAAGATCCATGTTGTACTAAAAATGACTCCCCTGAGGACAAAAAAGGAGATGCAACTCTTGGTAGGTCGCATCGCAGTGCTCAACAAATTTATGGCAAGATCGGAAAAAAGATATGTACCTTTTTCCAAAGCATTAAAGTAGATCAAAAGCCTTCAGTGGTTCGAAGAATATCAAATTGCATGTGACTAGCTCAAAGCATACCTCATCTCACCACCACTCCTCACCAAACCAAGCTCGGGGGAGATGAACTGTCTTTACCTAGCGGTGTCATCATCGGCACTGAACTCGGTCCTAGTAATTTCTTTTGAAAAATTCAGTTGGTTATACCTGTAAAGATCATGATAATATCAAATGGAGGACTTCCAGCTGAGTTTTCACAGTCATTTTTTTATAAATTTTTCAACTTTGGAGGACTAATAGTTGCAGGAATGTCGAAAAAGCTTAAGACCTTGACAAGGTTAAATTTTCACATGGATAGCATCCAAAGAAAATATACTCGCTGCTAATAATAGTGCAAAAAGAATTGGATGCATCTCTCCACACGCATATTTTGCAGTTCAGCCCCAGAAACTGGGTTATTTCTGTGAGATGTCCTGAAGTTAGAACTATTTGCACGATCTTCGATAATAAAATGGAAAAAAAAACTAAAAGTGAAAAGTTGGCTGGACACTTTTTATTTATATGGCAAATCTAGAAGAAGAGCAGAGTGTGGAAAGGATTAAGGATTGGCCGGAATCTGTTGGTGATGGCCATATGGTGGAGAATTTTGCTAGAGAGAAGTATGAAAGATTTTCCAGATAAATTTTTCTTCTACTGAGGATCTTATCAAAGTGATTAAATCATCAAGGTTGGAAGAGGTTTAAGTGTCTTTAACAAAATATAAGATAGAATCTCATAATTTAAAAGTTTATTTATATAATTTTATGTTTTGTATCTGATTTGCATGTTTTCTACTGCTCATTTCATAGTATCACTAAAATGTAACTAATGGGGCAATCCCTTTTCTTCTGAAAACAAAAAACATTCTAAACTCTCAAACATTTGGTTCACCACTCCTCAATAGAGTTGTCCCAAATATAAATTAGTTTAATGATGATGTGTTTTCCACTGTTCATTTCATTGTCTCATTGAAATGAACTGTGGGGCAACCCATTTCTTCTCATCAAAACAAAAAACATTCCAGCTTGTATGTCATTCAATTGTTGCTGCCTAGCAACCAACTGGACTTATCTCCAACATTTGGTTCAACACTCCTCAAAAGAGTGGTCCCATAAACAAATCAGTTTGATGATGAAGATGATGCAGAAACAACAATAACAACAATAATTGTAACAACTGGGACTCTTGCTCGCAAAACCACAATATGTAACATGCTACTAGAGAGAATTGGTTGAAGAAGAAGTAGCAGCAATAATAACAATAATTGCTGGTATTATGCCTGCATAACCACTATGTGTAACAAGCCACTAGAGAGATTCAGCTCCATCAATCCACTTCTGATAAGCAATTAATGCTTCACGAGGCATGTATTCAGTCACTGTATGGCCAGCACCCTACGAGAAAATCATGGTTTAGATTTAGTTATCCACTAGTAGATAATGAAACAAATTCCATGTCAGAACATATCAGATGTGCATGGATTAGAAACTGATTACCTTGAATGTAGCAAATAATAGATTGTGATCAAACCTAATTGCATACCTGTTGGGAACAAATATTACATAAGTAAAATGAACTTGAAGAAGAAGAAGAAGAGTGGTCGGTGTGCATGCATGTCCAACACTTAATACATGTATGTATGAAAACATGTATATAATGTTTATCTGTACATATGTGTTTGTGCTTGTGTGTATCTGTATATGTAAAGTAACATGAATATACCCTGCTATCTGGTTCTCAACAAACCATGGATGCCATTTCTCAATCACGGAATAGTTGAATGTTCTAATCCATTGAAGGGTTGCAGTGTATGGCATAACCATATCATGATCCCCGCTGAAAGACAAAGCAATTTTTATGTCATGAGCTGGATAAAGAATTCATAGAGAATGCATATTATAAATGAAAAACAAGCTATTGTATTAAGTTTCTGAAGTACTATGTATATCTGCATAGTTTTGCTAAATCATATCAAGTTTCATATTCCTAAAATTGATCCAAGAGGATCATTTGATCCATTGTGAACTAATCTAGCCACTTTGGGTAGGTCTGGATGAACTTCAGTGCAAGATCGACCACATTCAAGACTCAATTAAGTGTAGAAACTTAGGGAAGCCATAACTTCTAATCAGAAACAAAATTTAGTAGTATGACTAAAGATGAAGATAATGTAGGAGCCAAGATCTAGTTTTTGCGAAAATTCAAAATTTTAAAATATTCTTATTATTTTTGGTAATTTGTATCCTATTGTAGTAAGGAGAAGAATCCAATCCGATTTTAGGTTGAACTTTATTGATATTAAAAGAGAAAAGTTCTTATTCTCTTTTGACCAGAAGAAGAATCCAACTCATATAAGGAGGATATCAATAGTATAAATAGAGAGAGTGAAAGGAAAAAGCATAGGCCTTACCTTTAGACCATGATAATTACCACAATTTGCAGATCATAAAAAATAAAGGAAAAGGTCTTAGATCCCCGCTTTCTAAAACTCTTCTTATTTATTATTTTATTTGGGAGATTAGAGTGGAGTGGGTTAAATGAAATCCTCCCTTCTCCCTGATCAAATAAAAAATAAACTAACAATTCTCCAATTAAGTAGCAGTAAGATTGGACATCTAGATGTTGATAATACACATTTAAAGATTAGACATCTAGATGTTGGAAGTTCCAACATGAGTACCAATGAAGCAATTCTTATACTTCGTGTAATTAATTGACCAGAAAAAATCACAATAGTAGTGCAAACCAATAACATTGTAAACTATTGCTACCTTGGCTATTCCAATACTTTCTTTGAGGAAAGTATGAAGTGTCCTAAAGCCATCTTGTATTGAGCTTCCCACAAAAAAATTAAGCAATATAATTTTGATCATAGAATGTGGTTGTTTACCAATGCTAAAATTCTATGTCAGTAGGAAAATATATGCAAGTTTAAAAATCAGGTACAAAATGTCAATTAGAATGACATGGTGGGCCTTTTTCTTGATAATAAGCAATGGAAACAATATAAAAGCAGGAAACATGATCGCTCTTTTCAATAGATTAGCATGATAGGTTAGATAACATCCATAATATAAGAAACATAACTTCTAGAAGAGTGCAAAAGCACATGATCCTTTTGAAAATTACTCTCCCAGCCACTTCAATCCATGCACCGATCTAGAGCTTACCTAGCATTGAGTCTCCAATACTACAGGCCAAGGAGATGCCTAGCAAGATAAGCTCGTCTCACAAGCTTTCTTAGATTCTCTCTCAATCAAACTTGGAGATGGAAGACGACTAGCCTTGAGGGGCGCATCCTCTCTCTCTCTCTCTCTCTCTCTCTCTCTCTCTCGGCTTATGTGTACGGGCCTAGATTTGGATGCCTTAAATAGGGGACTGCCCCTCCTTATTTACATAGGAGGGGATGCCTCCTTCTTGGAGTCCTAAAAGGACTTGACTAAGAAGAGGATTAAATGAGGAGGTGTTCTTAATTGGATGCCCCTCTCGAGAGTTTCATTTGTACTCCAACTGAGTGAGAAATAGGAGATACTAGCTTTTAGAGAGGCTGCTCCCCCTTCTTTCTAGAAGGGTGCATAGTGTATCCCCCTTTTGGGGACTCTCTAGAAGCCCGAGGTGCTAGCCCTAAAGGCTACCCCTACATCTAGATGCCCCTCGCTTGGGTGCTACAATAGCATGGGCGGCAGCCACCTACTCTTGTTGGTTACTCTCACTTGGATCTAATCCAAGTGTCCCTAAGTGTTGACCCCAAAGGTTTGATTTTGACAATGCAAAAATATATTAGTAAAAAGTTCACTAATCAATTTGTTGGACTATACTTAAATGTTTATAGAAAGCCAAGAAGAAACCTTTCTATAACTCTCAACATAGAGGAATGAAGTCTTTTTATCCAAAGCTTTACACAAAGAGATTCGACTCCAAAAATATCTTGAAGTGTCCCTTGAATGCTTGCATGTAATAATAGTGAATTTTAACTTGGGCTATCTCAAAAGTCAATTCCTGGATAACCACAAGCCGACCCCAGTAAACTGATGCAGACTGATATGCATTCATGAATCGACCCTAAAGGAACAAGTGTTGACCTTAGAACAATCTCAAAAGATAGATAGAAAGCAATAAAATTTAACTCATTGGAGAGTCAACCTTTGAAGAACAAGAGTCAACCCTAGAAGCAAATGAGTCGACCTCTAAATGGCCCCATACAGAAGACAGAAAGCTATAAAATTCATCATATTTGCGAGTCGAACCACAAAGATCATAATCCGACTTCAGTTGAACAAGAGTCGATCCAAAAAAAAAAGAGTCGACTTTTGAATGGCCATAGACAAAAGATAGAGAGCTATAAAATTCACCGTGTTGGCGAATCAAAGCATAAAGATCATGAGCCGACTCCAATGAGACAAGAGTCAACCTAGAAACAAACGAGTCAATCCCTAAATAACTACAGATAAAAGATAGAGAATAACAAAATTCAGTCTATTGGAGAGTCGACCTATAAAAATAATGAGTCGACTCGTGTCAATGGATGAGTCGACTCCTAACCAAAAGAGTCAACCCCACAATTGTCATAGGAGAAAGACAGAGCACAATAAAAACAACCGCTAGTCTGAGTCAGCCCCTAAATATTATGAGTCGACTCTTGGAGATCGTGAGTTGATCCTTGAAAATAACGAGTTGACCCATATGTGCCTAACAATAGTATCGACTAATTTTTCTATAAATTAGAATGAACAATTTTGTCACACAACAGCTCTTTCGACCTATCTAATGGCTAGAAGAGTCTTCCAACCATTCCTCAATGGTATAACTGCATGGGAACACCAAAAAGAAGATAAGAGATAGAAAAGAGAATGAATAGAATAACTAAGGGAAAAAAGAGCTTCAAAAAGAAAAACATTCAAGTGCATTCATTAAGAGCTTAACGATCACATCATCTACTACTGAGAGAGTTAGTGAAGAGCATTCAAGTCAAATCGAGGACAACCAACTGATTCAAGACTCCATTTATTTCTATGTATTTAAATTTTAGGAGTTGTGATTCATTTATTCTATATTCCTCTTACACTCTGCTAAGATAAGTTTTAGGGTTTGAAACTTAGGAAAGGGTCCATCCAAATATTGAATTAGATTCTATTGAGCCTGAAGAAAGGCTTGGATGTGGTTTTGCTAGATTACTAGTAAAAATCAACTAGGTTGATTGTTATCCTGATTAAGACAATCGAATTGTAATCTGGAAAAGATTATAGTAGAAATTCTCAAGAAAAGTATCTTGGAGAGTGGATGTAGGTGCAGGATTGGCACCAAACTACTACAAATTTCTGTTGTGCATGACTTCTGTGCTTAAATCTCATGCATATTTACGTCTGTTAATTACACGTTGCAACTCACACATACTCATTAAGTTTTATTCCTCTGCATTTTATTTAAAGTTTTTGAGAAGCCCAATTTACCCTCCTCTTGGGCTGCATAGTTAGGCAACACTAAGGTTGTCTCAAGTCTAGTCTTACTTGATCCAAACTAGCTCAATCCCTATATCTACACTATTTCTCGAGCTCGTCTCTTCTCCAATTAAATCTGAATATTACTTGATCCAATTTGTGATAGAATAATTAACTAGAATCTTATTCTAATTAACTTAGAACAAGTGCCACATACTACATGCATTACTGCGATAGGTCAACTTAGGTTTTCATTCACAAAGACATATCTCTCTAGGTCAAGTAGTTATTCATCAACTGCATGGTCCACCATAGAGACATGGTGCCCATATTGCATTATTGAACCTTTTGATGAGCAGGAGGAAACTAGTAGATCTCCCTATTTCTGCATAAGCCATATCTTTCAATTCAGTCTTCCATCATCCTAGCATCCTTCTATGATGATGAGCATGGCATTGTCTCACCCCAAATTATATGGTTTATACTCCATTAGAATCATTGATAATGTCAAATATCTTTTTATGAAAACTATTTGCAAATATCTCTTTTGAAATTAATTATTAACTATAATGATTTTGCAAAATTGTTATTTTCAAAATCTTTCTAGTTATTGCCATACTGAGTCTAACATATCTACCATGTCTTTATTCTTATCATTGTTTGCTGAACCGAGTAAACTACCCGGTTCACCATATATCGAATTAAACCAGGATAGAACTAGAAAGTTTGACCCTATTTTCTAAGAACACCCCTCCGAACCACCCCAAACTGGGTGGCTCGAAGCCGAACCAGTGTGAACCAGTCGATTCGCACTAGTTCAAACCGATTTCAGCCCTCCCTCTTTCTTTCAATAATAAGGAGGTCTGAGATTTTGATGATTAAAGAAGGATCCAACCTAAAACAAGATAAGGTGGCTCTTCCCTGCCTCATTTTTTTCCTCTTTCTTTTTCAATGTCGAAAAATATCGAGAAAATTCCAAAATAAGGGAAGGTCATGCCATAATTTTCGATTTTAGTATGATTTCATGATATGCTATAAATTTATGGATAATCAACATAATAAAACTACGATCTTATTCTTGACTTGACCTATGATGACTCACTTGGATCTTTCATTTCAGACTCAATGTCTGAACTCTTCCAACTCTATCAAACTACCACAATTATTACAACTCCAAATTACTTTGATTATTTGGAAAAATTTCTGAGCTAGATCTCCACTTATCTCACTTTTTCATTTTGGTTTAGACTAGAGATATTTCTAAAGACAAAGATCATGAAACACCATAGGAGCTCATTAGATTAAGTCTCAATTCAATGATTTTGAAAGATAGTCTTATACTAGATTATGGCCCAAAAATCAAGTTTAACTTGTAAGATCCCCCTTTAAATTTGATGTTGGGACTCAAGAAGAGGTTCTTTATTATGAATCATTTGATACTCGAGACTCTTAGTGAATTTGTCGGCAACTTAGTCATAAGTTGTTGCAAACTTTAATTACACGTCATTGTTTGCTACATCTTGTCTAATGAAGTAGAACCATGTCTTAGTATGTATGGGTCATAAATTTGGATGTTCATCTTGGGGAAGTATCAACTGATAGTCTACATAAATCTTCACTAGTTCTTCTCATGGCAGACGGATCATCTTGAACTAATTCTTTAACCAAATTGCATGAAAAGCACATGAAGTGGTATGTATATATGCAATTTCACAAGTGAATAGCATCAACCTGTTTCTTCTTCAAAGCATGTGAATATCCTATCACCAAAATAGGAAACAAATAAGTTAACCTTGTAGCATCATCTAAGCTCTAGTGGAATTAATGCCACCTGGACTACATGGAGATGGAAGATAATTTCTAAACATCTCAGAAATCATTTGGGACACCTTTGCTCTCTACTGGTGGGCATGGAAGGAGTAAAATAATTTTTACAAAGGAAGGACTCCCCTCACAAGAAAATCCTCCTCAGCATCTTCCTAGCTAAGGATTGGATTGTCTGGGACCATCCTACCTTTCAAGCTTGCAAACACATGATATTTTCACATTAATAACCCTCCCTTTCTTTTCTTGTTTCTTCTCTCCTTGATTCTCTTCACAATCACCGTACCATGTATATTTTTTATTTAACAAAATAGTGGTGTGAGAACCTCTCCCTCCTTACAAAAGAAAGTCTTAAATCCAGCTACAATCTCTAAATTCAAGAAGGTTGACATAATTAGAGAGTGCACAAGGTACACCAAAATCAAGTGTATCTGTTAGGTAGATCAAGGTTCTTTTGGCCATTGATATTCTTAATGTAGTGGCTTATAAGACTTATTCCACGAATAATGCTTGCTCTTGTAACATACATTAACTAGTATACGAAAAGGGTTGAATCAACCGTTTCTCTAAGCTTCAAAGATTTTGCCTAACATCCTTCTCTATTTGTTTTATTTCTATCTCAAGGTAAAATCCAGAATTAAGCATTATAACTGACATTACAACTTCATTGAGAAAATGTCTGAACTACACAAAGGCACATAAGTAAAATAACATATAAATGTTTCTTTATAGGAATTAAGAAAGCAACAAAGGTCTTATTAACATATATTTCTCCAAAATTCCTGTGGATAACCTTACACCTGCACACTTGAAAATCTCTGTTAATTTAGACTGTTGATTAATAGTATTTTTGCTATGTGAAAGGATTGCAAAGAAAATTATCATATACTTCCTATGGTTGGGGTTAGTCTTTCAGCTACTGGTAAAATAAATCAACTAGTCCTAGTAATAACTACTAAAAAGTCATTTGCCTTCAAAGCTGTTGAGGAGTACCCTCAATAATTTTTAGGGCAACCTAATTAAGCTTTCGAATAGCTAGAGAGAAACTAACACATTGACACATTGGATTACCATTGCAGAAACCATGGAGACTCTGATTTGTTTAGACTAATTTGTTGGAGTTGTCATGTCATTTTTTGGAAATGAAACTTAGTTTTTCTATGCCACAGTCCTATATTAGTTTTGGGTATGCACTTGATACAGTCAGCATCGTTTGATCATTGAAGTGCAAATTCGATGTAAAGCTATGTCCAAGTTTGATGCACATAACAGAAAATAGAAAAAAAAAACAAAACATTTGATGAGTTTGAGTATTAAATTATATCAATTATCTATTGAATTAATAAAATTAAAATTGCAATAGTTCTATAACCATACCTATAAAAGAAAGCTCTATAACCTTTCATTGTGAGGTTCAAATGGTATGGTGTCAAACTTAAGATGTTCCTCTCATATCTTATTCTCTTTGTGCACCTTTTCCATGGTCCAGACACCGCAACCTATATAATGAAAAAATCATGATCGAAAAACTTCATTCCAATAAATAAATAGAATATATTGCTGCAACTTAGAATTACAATAAATAAACTTGGTTTGTTCTTGACAGAAATGAATATATATGCTTGGTCTATTATCAATAACATTAAATTTAAAAGCTAAAGAAATTAAATATTTATTACTTTTTCATGCAACATATACTTTCTGTCTTTGTTATTTGTACATAGTAAGATCATGAATATCCAACACAATCAAATTGTTTCAGGTTTTGCAATCTGCATAATAGATGGATTTGAAGGCACAATCATACACAATGTATGCATGCGTGTCTCTTTTGTACATAAAATATAGAAAATGTAACAAATAAAAAATAACTCTAGTATATTTAAATTCCATTTACAATTTAAGGAACCATATGAATCTTTTGATTGTACCTTTTTTATGTTCAAACAATTCCATTAGAAAACAATTTTCATGGTAAATTTTGGAAGTGTACTTATTTAGGACTGAATTAGTCAAAACTATGCAAAATACTTTATTATCTCCTACTGTTGTTTTTATCTCTTGGGAACCATTAATTATCACAACATGTCTTTTCAACTCTTAATTTTGTCATTCCTTAACAGAAGCAATATACCAATTACTTTAGAATTTTGTAGCATACTAGCAACAGGAAGATAATTTTTGAATTCCAAGAGGTGCTTTTTCACGACCAGGCTTAATAGAAAATCCATATCTTGTCCAGCCTTCTCATCAATTGGTATACAATACACCTAATTTTGATCACTTTTCTGTTCATGTATATAAATTACTTAGGAGTCTCTATTGTCAAAATGAAGTTCATCCATACAAGGTACCATCCAGGAGATACTCCATATACTTATCAATACATAGCTTCCTAGGATGTTTACTAGTATAATAGAATAGTGCGTAAGTTGGTGCCCTACGTTTCTATTTAAATAGAAGTGAGAGACCATATGAGAGAATATTTGCAGTTTCAGCCAATGCTAAAATATTTTTATCGAAATGGATCCATATCATTGAAAATAAATCAAGAATCCCTTGAGGTCCAATGATTTCAATTAGTTCTGAATAATTTATTTTTGGTCTATTTTCAACTAGAGAGGAAGGATGGCGAACAGTTGGCAGACTGCCGAGGGAAGAGGATGGGACGGGGGGCAGAGGAGGGAATCCTCCCTCCAATTCTTCTATTTTGTTCGAAACAGGGGTCCTAGATGGGGGCCCTTTTTTTTGAACAATTTAAGTAAAGTTGGCAAGGGGAACTGGAGGGCTAAGCCCCTCCTTTGTCCCTCCCTGGTCCTCCACGACCCTCTACCAACCGTCTGCCACCTTTTGTCTCTCTCCCTCCCTTCCTCCCTCTCCCTCTCCCTCTCCCTCTCCCTCCCTCCACCTCTCTCTCTCTTTTTCTCTCTCCTATTCTCTCTCTCCCTTGCCTCTCTACCATGTTGGGCCATGCTCCACCGCCTTCTCCATCTTTCTCCCTCCCTCCCTCCCCCTCTCTCTCTTATACTCTCTCATATTCTCTCTCTCCCCCACCCTCTTTGTTGTATTGGTACAGGCTCAAGATAGAACAGCACAGGAGCATACTGGACCATGCAATTGGGCAATAAATATGGCCCCGATACTAGCACAGTGATCACTTGATCAAACCAATATGTAATTGCTACAAATGTTACAAATAATAAGATTCAATGTTATAATACTATCTAATATAATTGAATTATTTTTACTATTATTTGAAAGTATGTTTTTTTTTTTACTTTTTAATACTTTTAATATTTTCATCCTAAATAGATATCTTGAAATGAAACTTTCTTTTTTAAGGAAAATCCTAAAATGAAACTACTGTATGCAGAAACCAAATTCTAATAGTATAGTTCAAGCAGCAACAAAAATCATGATTTTGGATCTTCATCCTAGAATCCTTTTTCACTCAAAATAGTCGAAATGTCTTCCTTATTGTTCTTTTTATCATAATTTTTTTGATCTTTGTATCATATTTCTTTTGGGGATCTGAATGCCCACTCTATACATCAAATGTCAAACACTAGAAAACAATAATGTAAGCATTTTATCCACATGAGACCTACTTCAAGTCAATGTAAATCAAAGGAAAGAAAACAAACTATCTGATAATAAACATCATAGGTGTGATCTAGATCCCAAGGGCATTTTAGCTATCTCGGACTTTTGGATGATTCCTGTAAGGATCAGGTGTGCAGATAGATTTATCACAGAGGGGAGTTCTTCTGCAGCTTTACCGGCATGAAGATAGTTTTCACTTATTGACATTTGATGCTTGATTATCCAGCTTATGATTTGTTATCCTATACTATCTAGCTAGTCTTCATGTTGAGTCCAGCCCATGACATGCATGATGTTACTAAATGTTAAAAATTTAAGCTATAACTATGACAAAATAAACTTTGCAGCATGCATGCATGTGAAAGCGATTGCTCTAGACGATAATTTCCTTTTAAAGAAAATCATCAGTGGCCAAATCAACTTTGCAATTGATCTTCACATTTGTCCTTTCTTTTAACGTGCATGCACATGTTCATGCATGCACACGTGTGTGTGTGTGAAATAAATTGTTATAAACTTTTTCTTTTTAAAGAAAATCATTAGCACTTGTTCTTGGCTTGATGCAGTAAATCTTTCCCCAGCTCCCCAGCCTTAAGAATACCTAGAAATCTGTGAACATCTCATCTTATGAGCATTATTATTTAAATATAGGTCATCAAACAATGAAGATTATATGGTTCTAGTTTCCCACATCCATTAATACCTATTAGGAAACTCCCATATCATCTTTATAGGATAAGCCCTAGACGGGGAAAACAAGGGCAGGTGTAGAGGGAGGGGAGAAGAAATTAACTAAACCAGAAGGGCTGGGAAGGCATAGTCCCAATACTTTCTCATGCCAATCAGGATTGCAATATCCTGTCCAACCTCAACAGTTACATTCCTTCACTCCCTTCACCTGTACAACTTCCTTGGTTTTCATTAATTGAGGAATACTCCATGAAAAACATATGCGAGCATCCAAACAAGCCAATTGCTAAAAGCCCTAGCCAAACAATTAGGAGGATAGCATAAAATAATATCTTATACATTTGTAAACGGATGGTTATTTTCCAAAACACCAAAATTCTTGGGAGATTAGTCTATAGCACAAGTAGTACGAATCTATTTTATTGTTACAAGAGCATAGTCCATACCGGCATTGCATGCAAAGCTTGCCTGGAGTCTTCAGCATCAAACAGTCTTTCTGGAATTAGTTCATAGATCTGTCAAGAATAATAGAAGTCAGTGTCATCAACAATCATATTGTTGTCAAGAGCTTAACACTTGTAGCCTTTTCCATCACTTTTCTTTAAATAATCTAATAACTATTTAGTCATGAAGTGCGAATCACTTACTTCCATATAATTTTCTGCAAAGTTTAGTTTAACGTAAATAGTTTCTGTTTCCGCAATTTTTTCTCAAAAATGTACACTAAAAAGAACATAAGCTCGGCTTAATAGCAAGAATTTTCCTTCCAAGTGAAAAAGTTGTGACAAACAATCGATGTTGAACTATTTCATAAAGCACAATAAAAATAGAGCTTATAATCAATACAAGAATTACTAACATGGCAATATATGCTATACTCAGTTCTGCCTTCTAGGTTCTCATACATCCTGATATTTTCATATTGACTGTCTTCCAGGCTGAGTCCCATTTGAAAATGGCAGGGTAGGAAAAGAATATGCTCTTTATTCATGCCTTCAATATGCTGCAGTTGAGAAGCAACGTTCGTTAATAGTTAAAACAGACTACAAAGAATCAGATTCTTTGCTTTACCGTCTGAAATATCTCCAAGTTCTTCTGGCAATCAGGGTGGCTTTTGTCCCAATACTTTCCATTGCAAGAATCAACCAGATCCTGTTTCATTTATGAATAATGAAACATTGAAGGTGATACTATAACACAGATATGCAGATGCATGCCTCCATTTTTATAGATGTGCAAGAACTTCTGAAGATCAGAGATAAAGAAATCTAGCATTATATAGAAACTCACCTTGTATAATTCATCCGAAATCAATCCCACCCGATATGCATAAGGTACCATAGCATTGTTTTCCACATCTATATCATTAGCAGCATTGCCTAACGAGTAGCCCTGCAACAACATCAAGAGAAGGGAAACATTTTTAGGATGTAGGATGTAGCGAAGTGAAAGGGTAGACACATGTTACAGATAATAGTCCTACTACTACCTATTTGAAGTGGACAGTCTCAGTTATGCCAGCTTCACTATACTAGACAAGCATTTACTTCATTACTTGATGATCAATGATATATGCCAGCACCTGATGACTAAAGTTCTAAGGTCTAATTACATTTGCTACAAACCACGAGCTACCCTTGCATGATCTAAAAAGTTCTACTCCAACTATGAAGTCACTATAAATTTTCATTTTAACATGCATATATTACCAACTTGACAATCACTACAACTGTGTAAAGAACTACGTAACCTTAAAATTTATTGTTGGTCCTCGCCCAGCTTCAATTCCTGACAAACATGAACAAGTGTAGAAAATGGAAAGCACGTGATTCATGGCAATTTATGTAAAGAAATGTACAGAGAATAAAGGTATTAGGCTGCATGGGCTTACCGTTTACTATCTCCTGCGCTAGTACCGGTACTATCACACCACTATAGGAGCATGCAGCCAAATATAAAGGATTTGGAAGGAACTCAGGATACTCAGAAAACCACTAAACAACATCACATATTAGTAAATAAAGTTGGCTGAATCGAAGAAATTAAAATTATGAGCTTCTTCTAACCTTTATAACAAATTCATACAAATCTGAAATTGTATCAGAATCGTTTGTAACATAGCCTTCGCTAGTGTCAGCATAAGAATATCCAACTCCCACTGGAGAATCCACGAAAAGAACACTGGATACCTATTTCAGAAAGTTTAATGTTTCAACATAAAAGTGAAAATTCTTGGCAAATTATGCACAAGCAAAATAAACAATCTAACATGGCATTTAGTTTACAGAACAAATCAAAGTAGTAATGAGTTCATATTTTACTCAAAAAAAGAGAAATAACAGAACAAGCTTTAGTTCATGATTAAGAGATTCAAGAATAATTAACTCTACCTTACACATGGCAGTTTTATTTCTTATTAGAATTAGAAGTAGGGATTTAAGTTCTTCATGAAGAAAAGGGTTCTAACTTGATCTTGAATGCATGGTATATATGATTCTAGTAGTGTGGGCATCATCATTAAATAACATAATGACTCATGATTGTAGAAAACAAGCAAATGTGCTTATACGAGGTATGAGAAGTGTTTATTATTGGTATATGTTAGGTAGGTGAGAAGATAGAAAATAGTGTCATGATGGCCAGCGAAGGGCTGTAATTTATACACATCCTTGATCTACTTGTAAAAACCAAGCTTTTGTTAACATAACAAATAAAGGCAAGGGTGGCAATGTGGAACCCTGTCTGCAAGAGATATCTAAAATTCAGACAAACTTTATAATGACGCATGCCAGTCAATAAAAAATATGATACTTTGAGAAGGTATCACCTGACGATGCTAGTAAAATTTTAGGTTGTTGTACCAAATGATCTAGGGTCCACTCTACTTCACGAGGGTTTGAGGAGTTAACTGCAATAGAGGCCACCTCCATTGTATAGCCCATTAAGACAGGTACTCAAAATGAAAAAAAAATATAATATTTTGAAAATAGATTAATCATTTTTTAAATAGTGATTTTTTTTGGGAATAAAAATGTATTAGGGTGTGCTTGGTTGTCGAAGGAAAATGTTTTCTAAGGAAAAGAAAAATTCAGAATCAACCAAACAACTCCAAAACTCAATTTTCTGAACCTACCAATTTTTCAAAGCCTTTTCCGAGCAACAGACATACCCTAAGTGAAATATCTAAACCTAGCATTTACGAAAAAAAGAAAGTACTTCCAATTTATATCATCAAATCTTTTAACCTACATAAGCACCTACTAGGGGATATTTGCTTATGTTAAGCACTTCCAACTATGTCCTCTTCAAGTTCCTTTCAAAGTGACCTTTCACAGAAAGAAGAGGTCTTGATTCAAAAGTGTCTCTACTCTCATTTTTAACAACAAATGACATCATCTCAATATATATATTTTCAATTATTTTACATTTTTATGGGTTCGTAAATGAGAACCACAAAATCGTTAAATGGATGAAGGGAAACTAATGCAGTAGGTACTTGAGATGGGTAATCATAAGGTCAGACCACTATATAAGTGAATAATGTGCTTCCCAATGTCAAAGAATGTGCTACATTAAACTAATTCCCGAATGTAGTGAGAATTAGGCAAAAGTTCCCATACTTTATTAGACAAATGTTAGTAAAGAAGTTAGTCTAGGAAAGTAGAATATGTTGGAAACTTGGATTATAGGGTTGTTTTGATGGAACTAATAGAGACAATGGTTAGGAGGAGACAGAACATAACTTGCCTACGAAAGATTATGCAAATAGGAGAAAAAGCAAAAAAAGTTGGTAAGACTGGTAATAAATTTCAGTATATTGGGAAACACAAGAATAAAATAGAGTATGAATTATTGTGGATAAGAGTTTGATATAGTTACTTAAGAGAGTAGGAGATAGAAATCTTGATATAGTTGTAAGAAAAGAGTACATTAATATTGTTACTTCTTATGCTCCTCTGGTAAGATTAATGATGTTACAAAACAACACTTTTGAAGAATATAGATAGACTAATTCAAGAAATTTTTATCAGAGAAGATATTTATTTGAGGAGGTTACAATTTTGGAGATAGAAACAAGGAAGAAAATATCATTTTGGAGTTCATGATAGCATATATGCTAGTGTTAGTTGAACCTTGCTTTCAAAGGACTCTCACTTGATAACTTTTACAAGTGGATATAATACTACCAAAATAGATTTCTTCCTTAATAGAAAGACTAATCGAGTTTTATATAACTTTTGTAAAGTTATACCTGTTGAGAGTTTAATCATCCAATACAAATTGATAGCTTTGGATGTGTGTATTAAGAAATGAAAGAGAAAGATTAAAGAAAATAGGAATCTGCGGATTAGGCCATAAAATTTGATAGGAAAGACGAATGGTTTTTAAGAATAGAATGTTGAAGAAAAGAAAATGGAGTCTAGATGGGAAAACCAATACCATGTAGGAAGAACTGGCTAACAATATTCAGAAAGTGGCTTGTTAAAGTATTAGGAGGATCAAAGATAAAAGACCATTGATAAGGAAAGGGAACTTCTAGTTGGCTATTAAGGTGAAAAGAGAGTGTTATAGAATACTACCTAAATATATATATATATATATATATATATATATATATATATATATATATATATATATATATATGAAATCTATAAGCCAGTTAAGAAGTAAGTTAAGAAGGTTGTATGAGAGGCTAGATTCAAAGAGTATAAAATGTTATATTGTAGGTTATAAACTAAAAAAGTGTAGGACGACATCTCTAAGATTGTAAGGCTAAGAGAAAAGAAAACTAGAGATTTTAGGTTAAATGTGTTAAAGATAAAAGTCAAAAGATTTTAGTTAAGGAGGAGGAGACCAAAGAAAGATGAAGTTAGTGATAATACATTTGAAGAAAGTCAGGTAAACAATTCAGGATGCCTTATTAGATCTACAAACGATAGATTAAGTATATTCATAGAATTAGAGTATCTGAGGTAATGAAGGATACGAAAAATAGAAAAATAGAAAAAACGGTTGAACCTGATAGAATTCCTATTGAGGTTTGTAAGTGTTTAGTAGCGTATGAATAATATAGTTAACTAATTTGTTCAAGTTCAAGAAGATGTTTGGTGAATGGAGAAATAGCATTGTAATACCAATTTATAAGAATAAAGATAATATTCAAAATTGTTCTAACTATCGTGGTATTAAACTCAAACTATGCTATAAAATTTTGGAAGATAATGATTTAGCATAGATAAATATGTGCAAACACATGCCATAGATCTTATTACGAATAGTAATACCTAATATCATAAAATAATAATGGTTTGCTAATTAAATTTATTGACAAAAAGACCTAAATCATGCCTTTTAATATGGTATTTATATTTACATAAGAAAACACATGCCATAGATGTTATTATGAATAGTAATACTATAACAAGGAAATAGTGTCAAATTACTAAAATTATTGAATGGGAGAATAATAAATTTACACCTTCACAAAGTACAATTTTACTTATTTAGACTAAACATAATAAACCTACTCTATAGTTACAACCTATAACTAGCCTTCACTCTTGATAGTTCTGATAATTAACGCTAATTTTTCTCCACCACATACATTCATTAGCATGGTTTCTCTATGCTAACTATCAGATCAATGATCATATCCTACCGGTCTTGGCCTATCATAATGTTGCTTGCATTAGTTGTCTCTCTTTATCTAGCCTATAACTTGGTCTCTATACTTGAGAGCATCATGGAGACCGATTCGCCTTAATCTACTGCTAGCTATTCAACTTCATATGCTATATATTATAGTTGATTTATTGGTCTATTCATCAATATCCTAGCTGAATCTACCTCTTCAGTCTGTACAACCACTACAAAGATTTATTATGGATGGGCCCTATCCTGTCTAATAAAAGTTACATGATTTCGATCTATCTTTACTTCCCCTAGACTTGTCCATATAGCGCTTGCTCATGACTTCCAACTAAGTTAATGAGATAGGATGTAAACAGATATAAATAGTAAAACATAAAATATATAGCTAATTTGACCATAAACAATTTTTCATGCATGGATTTGATTATATGTACTACCCATGTACAATCTATTTAAATATGATACCTTAGTCCACGAAAAAGGATTTTGTTTGAGTTTTGCTGGTCCTTTAATATGAAATTGATTATAGTCTATCTTGAACGGACCTGAAACAAGTTATCACAAATAATCAAACAAGTATTTTAGGTAACTAAATTTCTAATAAAGTAGTTTTTGGAAATAAACTATTTCAACTATATTAAATCATTAAATACTTTAGTCAATGAAATAAGACAAACAAGCATATCAAATAATACTACATTTAAAATTAACTTTGAACTTTAATACATTTAGAATAAATTCATAAATAGATCACCTAGTAAACTCTATAATAACACTTAGAACTCATTCGGTAATAGTTAACTTTTAGGTGGTACTTTTGAGATAAATATAAATTTCATTCGTTTACAAAATGCACATTGCAATTCAACAAATATCTTGTGATATTTTTTGTTAACCAATTATATTAAATAAGTTATTTATTAGTAATACTTTTGTTGTTCTTTGATATGATTTATAATTGCACTAAAGATAAAGTTTTATTTTTTTTTTCTTGTAATATTATATAACTATAGTTAGTTTGGCATTTATAATAAAATTATAATATTATTCTTAGTATAACATTAAAATTGATTGGATTTGATTTACCAAATAATAGTTTTTTAACCTATTTTTGATGATTAATTAGTTTAAAATTAGTAAAATAAAAATAAATTATACTTACTATATATCTAAGCTTATATTAATTTTATAACAATTTTGTATACATCAATGATATTATTTTTTTATTAATGAAATTATGAAAATATAAAGTTATACGTACCTTTAACATTATAATTTTGTATATAAACAAAATCTCAAATTATTAGAGGAAGATATTATAAACTAAAAATAAAAAAATTAAATAAAAAATATATGATCTTCGTACCAACTAATTGTACAAGTGCACCTATTCCTGCACAACCAGGACCACCATTTATCCATATTGTAAGTGGATCTTCTAAAGGATTTCTTTCTGAGGAAGCAAAATAATAATATAGGTGTCTTTCATCAGCTTGATTACCCACAGTTATATACCTGTAAGCAAAGAAATTAAAAGTAAATAATTATAACAGAAAATAGTTACCAAAAGTTCAAGCCATATCCAAATATATATCTGAGTTTTGTTATGTAATATTATACTTGTTGTATAAGAATATCTGCAAAACACATCTAAGAGATGTAAAAGTATGATATCTAATAACTTTATGCTTTCAATTTAAGAATTTCTTTAAAATCCTATTGAAATAGATGCATTGTTGTTACCTACGACAACCACTATAGAAAATAAAAATTTCCACTTAAGTAAGAAAACAATTTAGATGGAGAATTTCTCAAGAGTGACAAATGGAAAGCAAAGCAAGTAGGAAATTGCAATATTATAAGAAATTAAAAGAAAACTACAAGTCATTTCAAACATCCTATTGTCCCTTTGCCTCAAAGATTAAAAATAGTTTTTGGTAAAAGTAGCAAGAGCTCATCACTAACAAGCATCAATAATAAGTGGTTAAAGTAGAGCTACTACAAGTTGTAGCAATAATGGAGGGCAACATAAAACGTCAATTACAAACGATCCCCCAAATGTCATTACTTTAAAATATGAAAATTTCACTCCTCTCTTTTCTTTCCTTCTTCATTCCTCTCTCCATTGTTTTTTAAGCAATAATATGTTATTTGACACTACCCAAGGTTGAACATGGGATCTCTCCTATGGAGAGAAGGATGCCAACCTGTTAAGATAATTGCTGTTGCACCATCATCCCTCCCTCCATTTATCTAACTTATTTTTATCCTTATGAAAGTTGATAAACACAAGTCTAACAAGTATTCATACTCAAAAATGATAGTTACAAAATCAAAGAATATTTCTTTGTTATTCTGTTTGTTATCTTTATACTAAGAATACCCTCTCACTTATCCTGATATATATAAATCAATCCACTTTCTCTCTTCCCTTTCCAAAGAAAGTTTATTGAGACATATAATATGTAAAGCATAAATAGTTAGCAGCTTGTGATTTGGGTGATTGAAGATAAACAAAATATGTAATAATAGTGAAATGAAGTGGTAGTGCTACTAAAACAATAATATAATGACTAGTTCTATTATGGATCCCTCGCATTACAGTTTAGGCAACCTCTAATGTGTAATCATTTAAACCTTATCCAAAAAAAAAGGCTATTACATAGACAAAATGAAAGCTATTATTTGATATGTTATTTGAAACATTTTTAATTTTTGGGTGATACCTAAGATTTGACCTTTGGACCTCCTTCAAGGCCAAGATGAGAGATTCCAACCAATTGAGCTAACAATTACTAACCTCTTTTTAAAGTAGCTAAAAATAATATCTTATTCCAACTTAGCCACCAATTTGCCACCCATTTCATCAATAGCAAAAGATGAAGAAAAGTCTCAATAAGCTTGTCCACTATTAGATAAGGAGAAGATAAGTTTCTCAAAAACTACATTGACCGGTTCAATGCTAAGGCATTAGAAGTACGTGAGCTGGACCATTCCATCATAATTCCCGCGGCTATAAACAAACTAAAGAACTTATGCTTTAGCTTCTCCTTAGAGAAGAGACTTTCAAAGGATTTGTCCAAGCTCCTAACTTGGGTGGACAAGTACATAAATATCGTGGAAACCATTGCTGCTCGGAAAGAAGCAGTGGAGAAAGAAAGCCATAACCGTAAAGATCGCGAGAAGGATGACCCAAGAAAAAAATGCAGCCAAGAAGAGCAAAGTGTTGTACCACCCTGGAGTCCACCATATAAGTCTGAGAGCTATACTCCTCTCAATGCATTGAGAACCCAAATTCTGATGGAGACCTAGGACCGAAACTACTTATGTTGGCTTTGAAAGCTATGAATGCCTGCCAAGAAGAGGCACATGAGTAAATACTACCAAGTCCCCAAAGATTATGGACATGATACAGAGGGATGCCTTCAACTAAAAGATAAGATTAAAGCCCTAGTCTGGCGAGGACACCTCGAATGGTTTGTGAGTGATCATAAGAGCTTTGGTCAAGATAGGCAAACTCCAGAAATATAGGATGATAATCAACTACTTGTCAGGGTGATAGCCACTATCTTCTAAAGACCTTTAGTGAGGAGCCCAAGCCCTTTAGCCTAAGAAAAATGATGTTAGAACCTAGACAAGTTGGGAGCATCCATGTCGAGTAGTTTAACTCGAAAAGTTCTGATCCTAGCAATGGCAAGATATAAAAACTAGTAAGAATTCTATCTTTGAATCTTTATCTTTACTACAGCTAATTGATAGTGTAATTGTATTTAAAATTCTACCAAGGGACTAAAGCATTATAGGTCATACCAATTTATGGAAGTTTGAGACCTCAAAGGATCTCCTATCTTGAAAATCCTAGCTCAATCTAGGAGGTACACTCAGCCCAAACACTAGAAGTGTTCGCTGACTCAAAGGCCTATTAGTATTAGCTCTCAAAAGTCAAGCAAGCTTGCTGAACCTTATAATCGTTCTCGTGTATTCTCAAGGCCAGTTGTCCCTTGAGGTTCAAGCAAGCCTACTGGCCCTTATACTCATCCTCATGTATTGTCAAGGTTCGTTGGGCCCTAATGCACTGCAAGCCCGCTGGTCCTTATACTCATCCTCTAGTATGCTCTTAAAGGATCCAACTTTGGCCTCCCCCCCGGTTGTTGTCTCCTTGGCCTCCTACAAGGCTAGATGAAGCATTTTCACATGATTATGAAGACATATTTCCTAAGGAGAGTCCATCCTACAAAAGTAAAAAAGGGAAAATAAACAAGAAGGCCAAATACCTAAAAGAAAAGAAAGGGGAAGAGTAGAAAAAACAGCATCCAAAGTTGATTTAGAGTGACTTAGTGAATAGATTTTGCAAGAATACCTCTTAGAGTAATGGAGGTAATGCTTAAAGGTTTCTCAAGCATAATGGATTTGCAAGGGACTTTAACCTTCTTTAAAGAATTCTGGATGGTTTCGATTGGTCCGCTTAGTTGTCTTTCTACCAAGATCAACAAACACATGTCGCACCAACATTGCTCCAAACGATCAAATGATGCTTTGGGAGGCAGAGCATCATAACTCATCCCTCAGGGGATCCTACTTCAGAGTTAATGCCTTTATTAAAGGGGCATGGAGTCTAATATATGGTTACTTCCTTCCCTTGAATTAGAAAGCTGCTTTAGGCTTGAAAATTGGCCCAATGAGATTTATCCAGCCTAGGCGCATATGGCAACCCACGCACATCTAGAAACTCTCCAAGGCATTATAGTTTGATCTTCTCTGTTGGGATGAGTAAAACTAAGGCGATAGACTTTTGAGGCCGATATCTCTAGGCTCAACTCGGCCACCTATCTGAGCCGAGCAGGATCTTCCGATAAAGGAAGCAGCTCGGTCCCTTCGCCTCAAATTTATACTTGGCCTCAACAATCTCATCATGTACCAAGTTATTATAACACGTCCTCAAGATTGTTATGTCATAGTAGTAGTCTGTTATGGCACGACCCCAAGTTTGTTGAGATATGATTCGTTAAAGATGTGAGATCCCAAGTATAAATAAACCCAAAGGTCCCCTGCAAAAGAGGTAACTCAAAAATCATCATAACTAAGGGAGACTCTGTCTTTTAGTTCTTTCTTTTCCTTTGGTTCCTCTCTAAAACCCTCTTTGATATAAGCAAGGGAGGGCCTAGCAGTTGACCTACACGATTAATTTTGATGATTATAAAACATATGAGTATAAGTTCTAATGGTTTGACTTGCCTTAAAAATAGAAAAGTTGAGTTTTTTAGGAAGTTCAATGAGTTTGAAAGGTTAGAGAAGAAATATTTGAAATATTTTGAAAGCTTCTGTAGTAGAGAAGTCGACCCCAAGTAAAGAAAAGTTGACCCTAGAACCTCAGGAGTTAACCCCTAACTTGCAGAAGTCGACCCTAGAAAGCCACAAGCCAATAATAGAAGATAGTCATTTTTAGGCACTCCAGGAGTTAGCCCTAGGGCTTCAAGAGTCAACTCCAGATTTCAAGGGCTAGCTCTAGCTCTGTAGGGGTTAGTTTCTTTACACTTGATGGCTCCAATGACTAGTTTTCTTGTAAACACAAAGCATATAAAATGGCTTCTAATGGCTATTGGCTTCTCTCTAACAGCTAAAAATAGCTCCTCAATAGCTTTTCAAGCCGTAAATGCTTCCAAATTTAATTGGAGAAAGAGTGGATCGAGGAGATTGAGTGGATGAGGAAAACAAAAAAGAAATACAAGCCATCCACCACTTGTAGAGCTTCAACTTGAGCATTAATCTAAGAAAGGACCATTCAAAGCCTTCACCTACTTTAAAGAGGACTTCCAAAAATCTGTAAAGATAGAGCCTCAATATCTATTTATTGAGTTTCACCACAAGAATAAGAGAAAGCAAGAAAGAAAAATGGAAAAGGGCGGAATTCTGCCCACTTCAAGATCCTAATGTTCGAAGCAATCAAACTCGAGCTACAATAACATAAATCCAACCTTTATAGAGATTAGGGAATCTCATGTGAGGCGTATGATATATTTGAGGATCAAATTATCAAATTACAACAACATAAATCCAACCTTTATAGAGATTAGGGAATCTTATCCTATGGGTACATGCATTTCATATTGTTTGAGGGTCTAAATCTTACCCGGCATAGTGTTTTGAAGGTAGTTGGCCATCGAACCCTGGAAATCGCTTCACCTCTGCATTTGTTGATGCCCCTTCGACAAAAGCCGACAAGAATAACAATGCTAACACATAGTGTTGTATATGAGAAATCGAAAAGCTTGTAAAGATGATGTTTATCATTCTTCTTCTCTCTTCTCTATGTATTCTTCTTTTATTTTGTTGGAATATTTCCACAGAGGAGCTAAGGAGGAGAAGAAGTAACTTTTAGAGTTTTGCGGTGAGGCTAGCTTTATGAAACAACATGCCAAGGGATGCATTAGCGGATGGTTAGATATGCACCACGTTGCACACTTTAAAATTACTAGTGAGATGCCTTTCCATTTCTAGCTATGCTGCCAATGGGATACATTTATATCGAATGGCTAATACAATGCATCTACCCAAATTAAAATGAGTGCAATAAATCTGCATGAATAGAGTCCAAATCCCTTCTCATCACCAATGAGTGAGATAAATTCATTGATGTCTATATAAGGGTGGGTGCAATGAATTTGGATCTTCTCCATTTGAGGATTTATTACCTTCATGCAATGGACTGTAATGGGGTGAGTCCATTGAATCACACGATCCATTTGTACATGGTTCTCGATTTGCAATTCATGGGAACCATTACATCATTGACCATCATCCAAATCATGAAAATAGAGCGGATCTTGAATAGGATGGAATAACTCGATTTGATGATGAGTTCTTGAGAGAGTACTTGCGAGAGAGCTTGCAAAGCATACTTATCTTGATACAAACAGTCATCATGTAATTTTATAAATAAGAGTGGAAAAGGTTGACTCAACTTCAATTAAGTGATGATTTGTGCATGGAAGCAAAAGAGTTCACCTAATTCAGTGGCAAAAGAATTTGGTTAAGGTCACTACTAAGATAAACCAAGCAGGACTAACAAAGCCTCTCTTATCTCGACTAAGAATTAGAGTTTCTCTAATAATGTAGCAAATAAAATATTGTGCTTTTCTTATTTGCATTTTTATGATTTTATGATGGTTTTAGAAGCAAGAAAATAAACAAATGACTAAAAACCTAGTCTAAAATAACTATAATGAAGCAATCAAACTACATCTAAGAATAACTAGCTAGATATCTCACCTACCAATTCTCTCATTCCAACTAGAGTTGCATATGTAGGCTCATGTGTGACGCATCCAAAGGAAAACCAGCTCAAAATTCAGTTTCTGCAAGGCTGGGGTCAACTCATGGAAAGCTGGGATCGACTCATGAAGAGCTGGGGTCGACCCCAGTGAAGGAAGGGTCGACCTCAGGAAGTCACAGGGAGAAGACAGAGAGCAGTTCTCTGTTCGTCTCAGAGGGGTCGACCCCAGTGAAGGAAGGATCGACCTCAAGATGTCACAGAAAGACGATAGAGAGCAGTTTTCTGTCGGTCTCAGGTAGGGTTGACCCCTAACAGTCAGGGGTCAACCTGTTAGCATCCCTCATATGCCATGAAAATTTTGAAATAATTTTCAGATTGCAGCGGAAAAACATATGCGGGATCTGTTCATCGCATGAACGTGTTTTAAAACCTTTCGTTTGTAGATAGATTAGAATTAAATTATTTTAAACTATTTTAAAATCATTAAGAAGATCAGATCTTCACCTTGTGCGGGTAGATGGTCTCCGTAAATCTGATTTACGTGGTATTTGATCAAGGCTCAGTGGAAGCCGCACACGCGTCCGGCCTCTACAGGTATCCACACGAAGTACTGACTCGATCGAAGCCTTTGGATCTCACCGGGATGCTAGCTCCCTTGCAGAGATGGCTATGGATGGCTGAAGTCCTCTCCTTTGAATCAACCTTTGATTGGCTTGAGAGGAAGAAGAAGAAGGATGGATTTAGGAAGAAGAAAACAAGACCCGCAGCCTTTCTCTTTTTCTTCCTTTTTGGAACCAAGATGAAGAAGGAAGAGGGCGTCCCAAGCTTTTCTTTTTCTTCTCTTGATTGTGGCTCAAAGGAGGAAGATGGAGGAGGGTGCTCACGGCTGGAATGAGGAGAAAAACATCCATCTTTTTCGAAATTCCATGCTCCCCTTTAATTAGTTAAGAGATAAGGATGAGTTCCTATTTTTTAGGAACTCATCTTTATCTCTTCTTTTTGGCTAACAAGGAGGGGCGTGCGCCCCTCCTCTTTCTCCCACGCACACCCCAAGGGGAGGGGCGTGGGCCCCTCCCTCAAGTTCATTTAAATCTGCTATTTAAATAAATTAAAGGGGGTTTTAATTTGGGTCCATTGTTTGAGTCCAATCCTAGTCAAAATAGGATTTTTGTGAACCCATTTCAATTTCCTCCAATTTCTAATCCAATTAGAATTTAATTGAGCCATGACTCTATTGAACTCTTCAATCCTAATCCAATTAGGAGTCATAAAATTAATTAGATTAAAATTAAAATTAATTAGGACTTAAGAAAATCCTAATCTAATCAGGACTTGTTCAATTTTCAGCCCTAAGACAATTTGGACTTTAGAAATCCTATTCCAAATAGGATTCTAATTTAATTTGAAATCCTAATCCAATTAGGACTCCATGATTCCCACTCCAAGTAGGACTCATGATCAAGTCCAATTAATTAAATCCAATTAATTAAATTAAATTGCAATTCGATTGCAATTGTTCCTTCTTCTAGCCACTAACTCTTAGCGGGTTTTCATTTATCAATCTAATTGATTATTTGTGATTCCTAATCACATTCAACCATTGGATCGGTCAATACCTCTAATGTGTGTGACCCCATAGGTTTCATTCTGACTGGTAGTGAGATATATTATGATCTCTATCACAATATTATTGAAAACTCCTTTCAATGGGTTGAAACAATTCCAACTCAACTCACCAGGGATTATCGACCATCGAGATGATCCCTGTGAGTCTCACCATCCACCAGTGACACCTAGCAGTATGTAGTGGCCACCCAGCAGAATAGAATGATGAACCTCTAGGTGCAGCAATCGTATGATACAGTCCTTCTATCGTGGATCCCTACAGATCGGAGGTCATGGAAAACTCGTCAAATCCCGTCGTCTGTCATATGTCTAGATTTATTTGACTTGAGTTCGATAGTGAAAAACTCTTTCTCCACTTTATATTTCTGCCCTAGCCAAGGTCTTAGAACTCAGTCTAACAAATCACATAGGATCACTCCTCTTCTATCAAGGTCGATAGATTCCATGTAAGTGCATACCCTACTCCTACATTGAACTTACTGCAGCCAATCTACACTACAAGGACCCATATGGCTAGAGACTATGTATACGTGTAGTCAAACTACAATAACCTCACTGTGAGTAGCCGAAGCACCGCAGGTCAAAGGACCAGTCATACTATTGCAACATCAAGCAAGTCACTGACGAGTGGATAGACATCCAAGTGACTTCTTGTCTTGGTCACGCTCAGTACCCTTGTTCTCTAACAAGCACCTGCACTATCACTTCAGTGTCCCTACACTGTGGACTCGAGTCTCGTCCATCCAGAAGAAAAGTGATCTGTGCACTGATCGGATCGATGACCGTCCTCGTGATGATCCATTGATCAGGAGCATTTAGAAATTAATCACCAATGATACATGGCTCAAATTCTCAACTCTTGAGAATATGTATCATCATCTTATTAATTTCTTGGACGATTCATAGACACATAAACAATATGAATGAAAAAGATGCCCATTTATTATTCAATAATAATAAAGTCAAGTACAAATTTATGTCCTAGAATTAATAATGTGTCCGCCAGATTGGCTTCTAGGGCATACATCTAACACAACCCTGGGATCGACCCCAGTGAAGGAAGGGTCGAACCCAGGAAGTCACAGAGAGACAATAGAGAGCTGTTCTCTATCGTCTCAGGAGGGGTCGACCCCTGTATCTGAGGGGTCGACCCCTGAAGTATTGGGGTCGACCCTGATCTACAGGGGTCGACTCCAGCACTGTGCCAGGCGTGCCATTCAGTCAACAACGGAAATTTTTGGTCTTTGACTGGCTTAGGAATTTCGTGATTTATATTCCTAAGGGTCTAAGTCATTCTTGGGCTAGGTTTAGACTTAAGGGGAGAGAGCATGTAAGTCATGGACTTGGGTTGAGTGCTTTCTAATGTGGCTTAGGGGGAGATTGAGTTGGCTTGGGATTAGACTAAAATTGAGAGCCTATATAAAGGCTTGATGTAATCAGTTTTATGGTTATCACTTGTATTATTTTCTGGAGAAATAAGAGCCGCCAGAAAACTTTCTCCCATGTTCTCTCTTCTCTTCCTCTTCTTCTCCATGAAATTCCTAGTTTGTGATTATGGTTCTTTATCTCTTCTTCCTTCTTTCTCCACGTGGCCTGATGCCCTAGGTTAATGGTTTTCAGGGATCCACATGCTTTCGCACAGCGCCAACAGCATTATCCCTCACGCAAGCTTCCCACATGCCCATTGACATGGCACTAGCTCGAGTAGGGCCTTTGAAGTAGTAGAGGAAAAGTGACATTCAAGTTGCATAAAGGCTGCTAGGGAGTCACACTACAGCAATGCTGAATCATGCCACCAAGAACTCTCATAAGGGAAACTCCAAAAGATTCAAAATGGTTATAATCAAAAAGTGGGAAGTACAAGGGGGTATTTATAGTGCTCTAGGGCCTTACATTGATAAAAATTCTTGAAATCCCCTCAAACTTAATAGAACTCAAATAAATTGCAAAAGAAGGCTTTTGAAAATGAATCCCATGCAATAGAGGCATTTTGATCATAAAAATAGGTCTAACAACAACTATCCTACCAAGAATTGGTCAGACACTCCCATAACTACTTTTGGATCTAACCTAGACTAGCTCAAACTCGTAAATCTAAAGGTAGGCTTTTTATCATTCAAACAAATCTAATAGTGTACTAATTTTAGTCCAATGTCATAGGTTCTACCCTCAAATTACAAATTGGGGCTACAATGATATAGGTTCAATTTTGTAGCACTAACTTCTTCATCTATGTTGCCCAAATAGCAACCCTAGAGGGGGGGTGAATTAGATTTCTTTACAATTTTAAACTTGTTAATTAATTTTAAACTTGCACTAACAAAACTTATCAATTTTGTAGCACTAACTTCTTCATCTGTGTTGCCCAAATAGCAACCCTAGAGGGGGTGAATTGGATTTCTTTACAATTTTAAACTTGTTAAAGAAATCAATGAGTATGCAAGCAATCTAAGAATCAACAAAAATAAAACTGTGAATGGGTGAAAGAAGGTGTGTAAGGCAATCAATACAACAATAGATAAGAAAAATTGAAAGCACAACACAAAGATAAAAACATGGCAGATTTTTAGTAGTTCAAAGTCAAGCCACTCCTACGTCCACTCTCCAAAGCTACCCTCTTGAGAATTTCCACTATAATTATAATGATTATAGTCCAGCTAACTTTTGTACATTAGCCAATCCCTTTGCACCAGAGCAGTACTACTCTTAATTATCTAGGCCACACACGAACTTGGCAATCTTGCAATAGAAACTTCCGTCAGTCAACTTGTTGCAAATGTGTCAAGCATGACAAGTGAAGGAGAAGGAAACTAGGCTATCTTCCTCCCAGACTATGCTCCCATTTGAGAAGCCTCAGTCATATACATGGAGATGCAACTATTAGAAGATAAATTAGCCTCAATCTTTCAAGGAAACACAGAGTTTGATGATGCAATTACATTCTTCATCCAAAACAAGAAATATGGATCGAACTTGGAACTGGGATGGGGCAAGTGTTGCGGTGGTAAATGACCACCAGCTCGGCTCCCTTTTTGGAAGGAGCCAGAGTAGAGGATCACAGCTGCGATCTCCTTCAGCTTCTTCGGGCGCAAGGGGAGCAGAGGTGCCACGGCCGTTCCGCGGCAACCCCACGGCCACACGAGCAGCTGTCGATTATGCTCAACCGTCGTAGGAATCACGGCAGTGCGCCATTCAAATCACACTATAAAAACCCCTCCTCCTGAGATCACCACCCGAGCTTTCTTCTTCTCCTCCTCCCTTTTCTTTCTCCTCCTTCACATCTGGCCACTGCCTTGAGCTCTGCCAAGCTCTCTTTCCCCTTCTCCCTCTTTGTTTCTTCGAAGCCCTGTTCCGAGATCTACTTCCTGTTTGAAGCTCTGACGTCGTCGCGGCCGTTAGTCATTGTTTGAACCGCTCCTTGGCTAAGATCCCTTCTCTCCGTTGCCTCTGTCGCTCGCCGGTGAGTCTTCCTTCTCCTTGCCTTTGTTTCATTGCCAAATAACTTGATTTCTTCCTCTATTTTGGCCCCAAACTGAGGCCACTTTCGGTCTCTTCTTCACACCGATCGCCGCAGCGGTCGTCGGCCGCCACTACGGTCAGCTGGTCGTCGACCGGACGACAGCCTCTGCCACCCAGGCCGGTCACCCCGCCGGCTCCCTCCTCCTTCCTCCTTATTTCCTTCTTTCCTTGTTCTAGGATGAATCGAGAAGAAGAGAGGCCATTTGTGGGCCGTGATGGGCCGTGCCCATTGTGAGCCCAACTTGGGCCCAGATCAGCCATATTGGAGCCCTATTGGGGCTGTACCTATTGTGGGCTAACTATGGGCCCACTGCATCCATTTTGGGCCTTGTTGGGTCATACCCATTGTGAGCCCAACTTGGGCCCAATTCAACCATGTTGAGCCCTATTGGGTCGAGTCCATTGCGGGCCAAAATTTGGCTCAGTTAAGCCACTTTAGGCTCCGTTGGGCCGAGCCTAGTGTGGGCCAAACTTAGGCCCAGTTCATCCACTTTGGGCCCTATTAGGCCATGCCCTTTTGTCGGCCAAGTTTGGGGCCCTATTGGGCCATGTCCAATGTAGGCCAATGCGGGCCTATTGGGCTATGTCTAATGTGGGCCAAGCTTGGGCCCTATTGGGCCATGTCCAATGTGGGCCTATGCGGGTCTATTGGGTCGTACACATTATGGGCCAATTTTAGGTAATGTCCAATAGTGTTTTTGTTTTACTTAGCTCTAAAATTAACAAAGAAGTTAATTATTTTTAATGATATTTAAATAGGGGAACCTGATCTCCCTACCTGAAGTAGGGTTTAAAACGAGAAGAGGTAAGTAAATTAATACTTCAAAGTATATTTTTCAAATTATTGGTAAAATAATTATTAGTTGATTAAATTTCGAAATATGTTTTGTACTTAGTAAAATGGGTCAAGCATGTTAAATGTCATTTGAAAATTTTGCTATATGCTATGAAATTTGTAAATATGACTAGGCAACTTATGAAATCTATTTTTATATGTATATATTCTCAGCATGGCTATGATATATTCTAGCCTTGTCCATGGAGATTGTTCATTGGCCTTGTTGATTTATATCTGTGAGAAAGTAGTTTCGACATCGTTGCCACCGGTAATTAGAATAGTGGTTTTGGGACACCGTTACCACTAGTGATTAGAATAGTACTTTTTGGATACCGTTGTCACTGGTGATTAGAATAGTGATTTTTGGAAAACGTTGCCACTGGTGGTTAACAATAGTGATTTTTGGCACTTTGCGCAATTCATGCCACTGGGTTATGTGGCTGTAGCCTATTGATATTGGAATTTTGATATAAAAGTTTTTGTAAAAATGATAATAAGTTTCAAAAAAAAATATGCTTATTTGTAATCTAATTCTCAGTCATTATTTTGTGTTTTGATTAAATATCTAGCATGCTTTGACCCTACTATAGGGTATTATGTTGCTTACTGGGCTAGTGTAGCTCATGATCATATTTTATCTTTTTTTCAGATCTGGAGGCTTGATGACACGGGATTGGAGAGTGTGCTAGATTTGGAAGATTTTGCTCAATTATTGGAACTTTAGTTAGACTAGCTAGAAAATTTGATTTATGTTGATATATGCTATTTTGAAACTTTGTAAGATTGCTTTGAATAAATTAATGTTTAAGTCAATTTTAAGCATTTGTAATTGCTTGGATATGATTAACTACCTTGCATGCCTGTATGGTCCGTCGTGCGGGCGTGCGGTGTCTATCGCATTCCAGGGTTAAGGCGTGAGAATTAAAAAATCTCATGTGGGATTTTTGGTGTGGCTAACATCATGAAAAATCAACTATCTTGTAAAGTTTGGTTGTACCCAAGAAAGAGCTAGATTGCAGTCGATTGCTCTAAAAAATCGACTAAATTTTGTTAAACTTGGAAGTCAGCAACAAGTTCCTATGTATTGGAATATAGGGTTGGTCTAGCTATACCAACAAAACAACTTGGTTTTGGTTGATTTCTAGAAAAAAAATCATTAGGTTTAGTTGTGAACCCAAAAAATAACAGAGTTGTAATCTTGTTGATAAATTATAGTGAAATCTTCAATAAGGAGGTCTTAGAAAGTAGATGTAGGAGCTTAGTTTGGCTCTGAATCACCATAAAATTTTTGTGTTTAAGTAGTTTATGCTTGTTCGTATCTTGTACATTGATTTATTATTCTTTTCACTGTGCATACTTAAGTTTACATTAGTTTTACATAAGCATTGTTTAAGTTTATAAAAAAAATTGAAAATCTAATTCAACCCTCTCTTAGATTGTCATCTTGGGCAACAACTATTTACATATTTTACAATATCAAAATGTGTATAATCATGTAAAAATATAGAATTTTTTGAGTTAAAATATACATCTTTTATGTGCTCAAATATCATGCAGACAATTAAATGTTTCAAAAATTTTTATGTGCTCCTCATCTCAACAACTTAGATGATAGTTGTGAGAAATCACCATGTGCCAAAGTCAAAGGATTACAATAGATGGAAGTCACATGATCGTTGCTTGACCTAATAGGGTTCGACCATGACAGTCCAACAAAGATAAGTGTAGGAACATAGGTTGAAGGAATGGGAATTGGCCACGGACATGTGCAGGCACAGGCCGATATTAGTTTTATTTTGAGTAGGATTTGGCTTGCAGTTATACCATATGTGAGGTATGTAGAATTCTAGAGGTGAACTTCTAGAACTACTAAAGATTATGATGAGCTGATGTGGATGATTTCAAGAATTCAATGCTTATTCTACAATTTTTGTTATATGTATAAATAATAGATTGTAACTCAAATACGAGGGTTTTTGGCCCATCAATGAAATCAATTTATCTTTGCCTTTAAATTATCTTTACTTTATTTTTAAATTTTTTGCACTTAGTTTACTAGTAAGACTCTAATTTACCTCTACAAATAGCAGTAGAATACCTTGATCATAATTATAGCTAACATAAATTCTTGAAGACCAAGATATCTGGATCCATGCTACTTTCATCATCATTCTTGATCATTCTATTGCTAGCTAATCTAATACCGGTGGCACTCTCATGCATCTACCACAACTTAGCTATAAAACTTGTCACCACTCTTCACCAACGAACCAATTTTTTTGGCATGCCTGTCTTTCCCCTCCAAATAGTCAAAGTGAAAGCTACAGCAACATTTTCACATGAGTTAAATATGTGATAGTGATGTAAACTTGGAACCCTTACCTTCTAATTACATAACCTAAGTCTCTCTCATGTCAAATTATAGAATCAAAGACCAACAAGATGGACTAAAAGCCACCAAATATCAAAAAAACTTGACATTAATGCACTGAAAATTGTGCTAGAATAAGATCAAAGGTTGATATCTTGAGATTCAAGCTAAGGACAAATAAATATTTAAAATAGCCAAAGATTAAAGTTTATGTATCTATAGTCCTAGAGAGCAATTCTCTCTCATAGTAGCTATCTAGGAGGCCTTGAAAAATGGATTCTATTTTATTTTTTTTGGCTGGATGCTAATTTGTGGCCACTTTAGTAGTGGGGTCCATTTTTTGTTAGCCGAAGTTGGGCCCCAAATTTATATTTTTTTTTTGAAATTATTTTAGCAAGGTATTGGCAGCTCTTTCAGAAACACATCTTTTATACAAACTAAACTTTTTATGTTGATTAAGATCTTGACCGAGATTACATATAATATATCTTAAATCTAAATATCTTAATAGTATAAATTAAGAAATGCTAGCGTACTTGCCACTGTAATATGAAAATATTGACTAATATTCTTTAATCATTCTTTATCTTTTTAGATTGATTTTTGAAAAATAAATTTTAATATTAGTATCATAGCAGTTATTATTGGATTTACCATGCCAGTAGGGCTGTTGACGAGCCGAGCCCGAGCCTCCTCGGGCTCGGCTCGGCTCGTTTTACCAAATTTCAGGCTCGGGCTCGGGCTCGGTACCGAGCCCAATATTAGGCTCGGGCTTGGGCTCGGTAGGCACAGCAAAGGCTCAGGCTCGGGCTCGGGCTCGGGCTCGTAAAGCCCGTTTGCCCGAGCCCGAGCTCCGGGATGGGAATGGGGCGAGCGGGGGAGAGAGAAAGAAAGGAAGAAAGAAAAAGAGAAGAACGAAGGAAGGAAAGGAAAGAAAAAAAAAAAAGGGAGAATGGACTCACCTCGTCGGCGTGCGGCGGCCGCCGACTTCGGCCACGAGCACCGGCACGGCCGAGGACGCCATTACATCCTACCATAGCTAGGCTAAGGGGTGCTGGAGATAGGAGAGTGCAGTGTGTTTGATTGCTTTTTGCTGCGGCGAGTAACAGTGGCAGATCTTTTGCTTGAGGGAAGAGGGGGGAGCGCCTGAGTTTCCCATCGATACACGAATATCCAAGCTCTGGTTCTGTACAGCAACTGGGTGTGAGCTTTTAAAAGCTGGCAAGTGCGGGTGGGTTGGTGGGGGGAGGGAAGAGGGAAAGAAAAAAAAAAAATAAGGTCAAGTACAGCGACGTCAAAGCCATGGTCTCCGAGACGGGGTGGCTGTCGAAGGGGGATGCGAACGAGACGGAGGCGGGGGCGGCGAACGCGGCGGCTTACAACTGCTACCTGGTGCGGCGTGTGCTGTCAGGGAACGCCGGGACGTCGCGGCGGATGTGGACGTCTACCTGTTCGCCCTCTTCAACGAGGACTAGAAGCCGGAGCCCACCTTAGAGAGGAACTACGGCCTCTTCTACCCGGAGACCCAAATCCAAAACCGTGTGGAGCTTGATACAAAGCAGTGAAGTTGCGAGCCCAAACGGGCTCGTGAGCTGCTCGGGCTCGAGCTCGGGCCCGAGCTCGAATTTAAACGAGCTTCATTTTAGGCTCGGGCTTGGGCTCGTTTGACTAACGAGCCGAGCTCGAGCCGAGCTTTTATCGGGCCGAGCCCGGGCAGCTCGGCTCGTTAACAGGCCTACGTACCAGTGGCACCTCAGTTATAAAATATGGGTGAGTTATTATTATTATTATTATTATTATTTATTTCCCTATACGGCCAACATAAACCGGCTTTGCTTGAGGCGGCTGAGTTTGCTGCTCTACGGCGGCAGATGGTTGCGAGCAGCGGGAAGCACCGCTGGGGAGGCGCCGTGAAGCAAATCACCAAATCGAACTTCTCCGCAGCCCTCCAACAGATCAAAGTCCACATCCAGGATGCCGACTTCATCGCCGTCTCCTCCCAGAAGACCGGAGACCTCGCCGCCTCCTCCTCCCACCGCTATCCCTGGCGCCGCATCCTTCCCATCGACATCGCCGAGACCGCTTACCTCAAGGCCAAGCTCGCCGCCGAGACCTTTGAGCTGCTCCAGTTTGCCGTCTGCCCCTTCCGCTTCCAAGGCTCCAAAGTCGTCGCCTTCCCGTAAGGATCTCTCTTCAACTCACCCCTCTTATGTTCTTTCTTTAACCTTGCGGCTATTAATTTTAGTTTCCATAATCGAAAATTAGCATTGCTCGCAATTGGAAATTTGAGGATTTCATGAAAAGTTTCGATCTTTTTGGACACTTCTGACAATGGCATGGGAGTTTCAATTTCCTACTGGATTGCTATGCTACTCAATTAAGATGTTGACATCAGCTTGATTTCTATCCTACTTGATTAGAAAATCATCCAGATTGATAAGGAACATATGAGGGATTTCTTTTTCTCGTTTCTATATGCTTGCTAAAATGTGTGAGAATCACTTAGCTGTTGATCATAGCCTCAGATAAGGCATCTTATGCAATCTGTAAATTTGTGTTGCATACTCGCTTATATATTTTCAATGCAATTATGTAGAACTTAGTATACAACAATATCATATAACGTGAAGTCTAGATCTCTTAGAAGCCCTTCCAGCATACCCCAAGATTTAATTTTTTTATCCTTCGAAACTACTCTTCTCTTGCTCCAAAATTCTTGCTTAATTTCAAGATCTATCCATATTTATCATCTATAAAAACGCCATGATTACCTGAATTTTCCTCTTCACCAGTCTAGAACTCTAGGCATAATCCTGTCTATCCTTCTACTCTAATCTGCTTACTGAGGATCAGATTTTAGCATAAGCATATCATATATTGATTTAATTTTCCTGCTGAATTTCTAATCCTAGAGCTTCTGCTCCTTCCTGCCTCTTTATAACAAAGCTTTTTGGTTGGTGTTTGGTCTCTCTGAGCCCAAGGCAAGAGCCAAAAACATCAGCACAAAGGAAACAATTAGATTGCTCCATATTCTCAATATTGCAGTGCTCCTATGCTACTATTTCATTAGTATAAAAGTTGTTCTAGGTGCATTCCATACGATGTGATATGCAATAGCAAGCATGATTTGGTGCTACATTAGATTGTGCTTTATTGTAATAGTGGTATGGGTAGATGTTGGCATCGGGTTATAACTATGTTATTGGCTTTACATTCTTATTGTTGTTATACAAGGCCTCCGAGTTGAAAGAACAGGAGGCACAATTCAATACCATTTAAGACATGAGCTTAAACAAATCTTTTTCAAACATTATTATTGTACCTTTGGAGGTGAACTAGCTATTGGGACTTAAAAGTATATAAGGTGCTTCAAAAGGAAAAAATGGGTACTACTGAATCTTTTTTGGAGTTCCCTTCTCTGAAATGATTTTCTCTTCTTGCATGTCTTTCCTTAAGTATTTAAAACTTAAGTTTTTTTTCTTTTTTGAAATCATCTTATTGATCCTCCCTTGAAAATTTAGTCCCATTCAGGAAAAAGTAGGAAGCCAACACACAGGCACATAAGCCATTGGGTTTTAGGGAGTGTGAGACCCAGGCCTATATTACTTTTGTTTCTAAAGCTCGGTTTTATGTTGAAAGAAGAAGATATTGAAAATCCGTTGATACTATTGTTGGAGCTCAAGCCGTTGAATCCTTTAAGTGTGGGCAGAACACTTTTGACGTCCAACTCTAACATATATGTGTGCTTCTTTTGTCTCTGCTTAATCAAACAAATTTGTGCCTAAAGGTGGCAATATGTTATGTTGGATAAAGGTCATATCAGTGTCTTGAATGAGCATCACTTGGCCTTTGCTCAAGCCCAATCAAACCCACTTACAAGTTGACCAAGGCTGACTCAAACCCATTGGCAAGTCTGCCTTGTTGACCTAGAGTTGACTAATTTACATGCTTTAAGGCTACATAGATGGGGGTTTATGCTACAGTTTGGGCTTCTCTACTAGTCTGTACTGATAGTTTTTCATAGTTGTCATACTACATTTTGTGCTTTTTATCTAGGTTGTAGAGAGATATTGCTTTTTGAGCCATTTTATAAATATCTTGCAAGGACCCGTGTGGGCATGTGTTTAGCCCCACATGTGTGTGTTAGGGATGTCTTAGATACCTAAGCAGAGCCAAGGAACTCAACTAGTAAACTTTTAGCTAGCCCTTTTTGGGTGAGATCCTAGGTCGTTACTAAAGTGGCGTTGAAGCTTATGTTTTGATCTTTAGAGTTTAACGCAAGAAGATTGTAGGTGGGTAGATAATTAAGTATTATGGGATACATTTTTGTACAATTATTGTATAACTGTATTTTAATATCGTTTGTTACCTCAGTAAATTTAGAAATTTCCTAATGTGTTTGTGTTACTATCTAATGGGTGTAGGTTGGAATGGCACAATTCTGTGTTAGGAGGGTTGCCAACGTTATTGGTGACTCCATGCTAGGAACCTTGGAACTAGCAAGCTAGTGGCACTCACCAATAGGCTAATGACACTCGCAAGTAGGAGGGTATCAATAACCTTACCGGGAACTTGCAGGAAACTAGCAGTAGCCTTTGATGTTCCAATTGATGTAGACCTTACTCAGAGTGGTGCAGGAGTAGTAGCAGCAGTTGTAGTAGCAACAAGATGTTGGGGTTCAGTTGTTAGTGTAGTAGGATCTTTGAGTTCAAGAGGCTGGCTCCACCGCCGTTCAAGGAGACCAGGCCAAGTTTGCTCCTTCCCTCATGGCAACCAAGGAGAATTGAGCCTGGAGATTTGAGGATGGGTGGAGGCCCAAATCAAGCAAGAGGTGATTCCATATTAGTTGGATATTTTGTGGAGTAGCAGCATGCAAGACTCTGTTGCTAGAAAGGGGACAATAAGATATGAAGAACAAGGAGAGTAGTTAGAAGAGGAGACACGGATGAATAGCCTCTCAGGGTGGCTAGAGCTCTTATGGATAGGCTTAAGAGATTGAGGACCTAGCACACTATTGTTAGAGATGAGCAAAGAGGTAGTTAATGATATTCCAAGTTTGGCAAGAACATGCAAATAAGGATTTCCAAGATCACAGACATCTCTTCCAACAGCATCATTATCACACCCACATTGAAAAAGAACATGTGGGTCAAAAGTTTCTAACATTCTGAACAGGTCAAAGTCATTCTCGGAGTCACCAAGATGCTTGCTTGCTCCATCAGCTGCAAATGAGGGCAAAGGCTATTGTGGACTTGCCTAAACCAACTTGGTAGGCCTAAGCGATTCTCTGTAGGTAGCTTAGGAGTCTCTTGAAAGAAAATGGAACTATCTTGTCAAAGAAAAAAGAGAGATTGCCATTTGGCATAATTCTAGAGAAAGCCATATGCAATATGGCCAGCCTAGTTCCATGGTGGCACCATCTTTGAAGTAAGTGGAGCCACGGTATAGGACAACTCTGAAGCGAGGCATTCTCTGTAGACTAATGCTCTAGCCGGTATCCAAACAAGGATGGATTGAAGTGGCTTGAGCTGGCTCACTCCATCTTAGAGAACAAAGGAATACAAGCAAGGATCTTGAAAGCAATCTGGAAGGTGAAGTCTATACACTTATAGCCTTCCCGGTATCAAGCCACATTTTTTGAAGTTCAAAGGTAAATAGAAGCCACCCATGCTCCTCCATCTAATCAATCTTTTCAAAAATATCACAGGAAGTAGGGGAACATGAGTTTCCCACATAAAAACAAGGATTGGAACCCTATGGCTTTAGGGTTGACAACTTTCTTTGCAAAACGTTGATTTTTAAAAGTTTCAACTGAATTTTTGTTATTTTACTAGAAGTTGCTCTTTTCCCTTTAGCCTCATGCATCATCCATTTTCAGCATAACCAGGGAAGGCAATGAATATGGTATGCATGCTCCTCAAGGAACACCTTTACCCAGGATTCTCTTCAAATCACCCAACCCAGGATCCTCTTTGGTGTAATAAATGTCCACATTTGTGCATTTTTTTAGAGGCTTCTTTCATAAAGACCATCATAAGTTCTTCAGAATATGAGTTGGTACGGTAAAATAACGTGCATTAAACATGTGCTTCCTTATGCTACAAAATTAAATGGAATATAGAGCATTACTCTGCAGTGGCTCAGGGTAACAGAATTGAATTATAGAGTAGGAATTGTGGCGTGCAAGAGCATTGTCTATGTAGAATTATTTTGCCTTCTTGATGCAAGCTTCTTTAGTCAGCTCTCATAATTGGTTCTTATCAAGTGCAACACTTGCCCCAACCCTAAGGAACTCACTTAGATACCTTTCAGCTGTCAATAGTAGAATAATTAAAACTAAGAACTGCTCAAATAAATGGTATGAAAGTTTTAGGGAAGGGATAGTTTTGGAATGTTCTAGCTGAACCTATAGATTCTTATATAGAGCAAGGTGGCTGACCCTGATAGCATGTTATAACCTCCAACGTTTCATACACTAGGTAGGACATTTTTAGTCTGCTTTGTCTAATTTGAAAAGATTCGCGTTATTAAGCTTCCATTAGTAGAACTATAACTCCCGATGTCTTTATATAATATGTTTTCTATATGAAAGACTTGTATATGTTTGTTCCTTCATTCCTTGTATGTTTGTGAAACTTTAATGACAATCAGCCATGCAGAACTTGTGCTTTCTCATTCTATATTTGTTGATTACTTTGAGTTCTTTAATTAATAAAAACTATAATTAATGATGTCTTTGTACAAATGCTCCTTTATTGAAGCAGCAAATTTTTAGGCATCTATTCATTGAATGTTCGTGAAATTTAAATGACAATCTGTGATATGCAGCTTGTGTCATCTCTTTAAGTACTAATAAGGTCTAACTATGTACATTCCCTAACAACATAAACCAATAAGGTCTCTGTCTTACCTACCAAATGGCTTTTCTATGTTTCTCATAGTTATTCTATAGTTCAAAGTTGCTTTGGCCAAGAATTTAGTACCAACTAAGAGGGTTGGCATCATATTGAATTCCGGATGTAGGGCATCAGAAAACTTTAAATGCATCTTCTGGATCTTAGTATGATCCTTGAAGCTGACACATATAAATGCAATACAGCTTTTTTGGTCAAGGACCATTATCACAGCAGACAGCACATTATTAGTAAGCATATGTTAAACCTTTTTCTTTCTTTAAGTAATGTCAAACAATTATGCATTTGTTATCTGAGCTCTAAGGTGCTCACTATCATTAACAATATCACATTGAAGCTTGTGGGGACAATCTCCTTCATTATATCATATCTATTATTGATTCGTATATACAAGCAGATTTATATGTTAATGCCAAGCCCAGACTACCCACCCCCTGTTATATTAGTTAAGTTCCAATTGAAGAACTTGTATTTATTTTTACACTTAACATGACACTACCCTCACATCTCTGCTGCCAACTGAGTTTTGCAGATAATTCTTCCCACCAAGGTCCGCCGTACCGGTACCGGTCGGCGTACCGGTGGCCGGCCGGACCGGTACGGTATCGGTCCGGTCCGGTACGTACCGGCTGGTACCGGTCCCGTACCGGCCGGTACGCGGTGGTTTCAAAAACCACAGCGCGCGGCGCTGTGGTTCTATAAAAAAAAAAAAAAATCGTACCGGTGCGAACCGGCCGGTTCGCACCGGTACGAGGTGCGTACCGGCTGGTACGGGCTCCGAACCGGCCGGTACGGGCCCGAACCGGCCGGTACGCACCCGTACCGGCCGGTTCGGATAAAAAACCGGAAAATACCGGTATTTTATCCGTTCCGGTACCGGTCCACGGCCGGACCGGTACGTACCGGCCCGTACCGGCCGGTTCGGACCGGTACGGCATTCCATGCTTCCCACCATCCATATCAAAGTCTACATGCTCCAAAGCAAATGCATATCCTTCAAACTAGAAAACCTTTAATCGCTCGGAGGCATCAAACCTGATACCAATGTGCAAGTATACTTTTCTTTTTTCTTTTAGTTTTTCTTTTCTTTTTTCTTTCAGAGGTGGGTGGAGGGGCTAAAATTTCATAGTAATTTCTGTGGCTTGGAACTGTTCATGCAGAAAAATAATTATTCTGAAAATTATTTTTATGGTTTAATTTTATACTAGGGAAATTGGCTAACTTTTCTTTTCAATTATAATAATATCACTATGCTATCTTTACGTCTTGGGAAGAAAAAATCCAAAAACATTGGGTATATGCTTCGATAGCAAGGCCATAGAGATCTTTATGTAGGTTTTACGCTTAAGCTAAGGCCTAAAACTGCCTCTTCGCATTGCATGCCTTTTATCATAACAATGCCAAATCTTTTTTCAAATTCTTGTTCTTATTCTCATTTCTGTTAAAATCTCTGATTCTTTTTTGAATGTAGTTTCTTTCTGATACTACATCAGTTTCAATCTCATCTTTATTATTACAATTTTTTTATCATTGCTTCCTACCTAAAGATATATTTTTGCTTCACCGTTTTTCTCTATTTATTTCCTACATTCCTTTTACTTGCAAATACATTTTTTTTTCAAAATTTAAGCATTTGGTGATTTAAGTTTTTCCATATCTATCACTTCTTGCTTATTTTCGTCATTGTATTTCAATTTGTGGCTTCCCTCAAAATATTCTCTTTTGTTCTTTTCAATTCTCCATGTTATTGAATCTTTCGTCTCTCTTATGCTAATGCATGTCTGAACTTGTCTGGTCAATTTTATTGATCATTTTGTATGTCATTTTTCCTGGAATTTATGGGTAAGCATAATAGAGTATTTCATATTTATCAAACACTTCATCTTTTTTTTTTTTTGAGGCAAGGGGATTCAGCAGAATTCAAACTCCCAACTTGTCCTATTGATACAAATCTAAGCCTCTGTGACAACATTTGCTATTATTCGTTGATCACTTTAACACTTACTTGTTTGTGCAAGTTACATGATAATTAAACCAGATCTCTGCTTCATAGAAAGAATGCTGCAATGCATCAATAATCATGCATGTGTTCAAATAAGCTTTTCCTATTGTATGCAATTATGCATATAATTTTTGTTGTCCATCTTATCAACTTATGGACGTTTAATTTAGACTTTCCAAGGCTCACACCACAGGCCACCTTGAGGCTTAGTCCTCTTTGTAATCATGATCATTGTCTTTATTTGCATATTTACATTTCACGGCTTGCTCATAACACGTTAGCTATTTAATTTCCTGTTGTACAGGTACAACTTTCATTTGTTCCCTCGAGATGAGCTAAATTTGGGCATGCCTTCTTACAGTTTTTCATGTCAGACTTCATTTCTGGCATCTATGGCTCGAGAAGGTTTTGATTTCAATGTCAGCATTTATGATGGTGAGTAGCATGGGAGTGACCCAATGAACTCTTGGAATTAATGAAGAACTATTAAATTTTCTGTTTTCCATATGTTCGGTAGGTATATCATATTTATCCAGAGCTCAAGAATCCATTGCAAAAGAGAGAACTACTCCTCGTGTCTATTCATCATCTTCCTCTCCAAGTCCATCAGTTGCTGATTCAATTTTTATTGGAAGAATCAAGTCTAGAGTAGAGAACTGGAGGAATGCTTGTAAAGATCCATGCAACATGGCAGATGGTTGGTTTTCAGATATACATGTTCTAAGTTCTTTATAAGATCTTATGGCCTCTTACTGTTGTATTTAGCTGTGGTATATAGGGTCTCTAGCTAAATCCCTGCGGAAACTCATCCTAGGTGGTGAAGTTTATGGTTCAAGGCCCTCCTTGAGCATTGATGTCTGCAGTGATCGTCAAGTTCAGCTGGCTTTGGAGGTATGACTTTGAAATTGTTTGGTCTTATAAAACGAGGATGAGTTCATTATTGGATGTGTTTTTTCTTTCATTTTTCTCTCCATATTGTGATGCCAAGAATATGTGACCAGTTTACTCAAGGTACACTTCATTAGATTTTTATTGTTCTTTCTAGGTTGTCCAGGTAGAGTTTTAGTTTGCACTAACAGAAGAAAAGACTATGTACTCAGGCATGGAATGGCACAAAAATAGAAATTCATATTAGCTTACTTCAGTGGCACCAACATACTGGCATGATGCTAGAGTGTATCTGACAATCAAGTATGTTAGATTCCTGTGTTCTGTTTTCTGGTAGAGCTAGGAAATTCGGCCAAGTTATAAACCTGTATTGTGTATCTGGAGAAAGGTGGTTGCTTCCCACTGATGTAATCTTTACTTAGCTCATTTAAGATTGTTCTCTCTGGATGCAGATGGTAACTCATATTTCTGATGACCTTGTACCTCTAGTTGTTCCGGACAAATCTGGGGGTGCCAAGTCAGTACGGGTGGTGCTGACTAGTTCAGAGGAAGATAAGAATCTTCTCATGGTCAGATCCATATTATAATTGTCTCCATTGTGCATGGACTTAAGAAGTTTCACCTAATTACTTGCTAACTGATTTTTTTAATGTTAGAGTGAGATTCAAAATCTTGAGGAAGAACAGAACCTGAAAGTCCGTGGGTTCCGAGAAGTGATTGATCTGATCTCCAGTTCCAAAAAACCAATTATTGCCTACAATTGTCTACATGGTGATTTTATGCAATAAACTTACTGTTAATAATAATGATAATGATAATCAGAGGTTTGCTTTTATCTGCAATTGATACACTGATGGAATTAATTCTTGCAGATTTTACATTCATTCATTCAAAGTTTATTTCCCCTTTGCAACCAAGCCTGAATGAATTTATGTGCTCTTTGAGGTTGGTCTTCTCTAATATAGTTGATGTCAGCCATCTGTTGAAGGAAATTGGCCCTTTGAGAAAAGCAAGGAACCTACCTGCTGCTCTCAGTTACTTAAAGAGGCAGTTTTTTGTGCCCATAGATGTGGAAATTCCTCAACTTGGTAATGTCTTACATCCTATGGTCACGGTTTTCTTGATAAAATAGCCTAAAGATCTATAGAAAGTAGCTTACTGGACACATTCACCAGATATTGACAGAGCAACCAAGAAAATTTTGTGAATACCATCTTTTGACCCTTTTGAAAACAAAAATTTTCTACATTGACTTTGACCTATTTAATTTTCTTTAACACAAATATTATCTTGACTGACTGGTCTAAAAAATTTCTGAAATGCAGCACATATTGTGGGTGTGATATGCTTGACTATATTATCTTCTAGCCTGTTCCTTTTAATTAATTAGATTCCAAGTAGCTTGTTAATACTTTTCCCCTTTTTTTTTTCTTTTTTTTCTTTTTATGCATCAGCTGATGGAAATAGCAACAACAACCATGGACATAATGTCTTGAAACTAACACGAGTGTTTGCAAAACTCGGCATCTTACTGAAAATAGTTCCTGATTGTCAAACTTCACTTGGACAGCACACGGTGCCAATTGAAGAATATGCAAACATCTTTTATCCCATTTCTAATAGCCTTCAAGAAAGTGAGGCTGATGATGTTGATTTCCATATGGATAATGTGAGGAAAATCAGTACTGATGACTTAGTTTTCATTTGGGGATTTCGTGAGGGAACTTCTGCTGCAGAACTAAAAAACCACCTTCGACAAACCCATTCTGTGTTCTCAGAAGACATTGAATTGCAGTTGGTGGATAAGACGTGTGCAGTTGTGGTTTTTCAGAAGTCAGGTTCTGCAGAGGCTTTACTAAAAGAAATAGGATCCGGAATGACTAATTCTACTGCTCCGTCCAAAATAATCTCAGAAGGGCTGAAAGCAGCAGGCTATGAGGCTTATAAGAAGGTTTGCAGGTTGGGTATGTGGGAGGCTGAATTAGCTGATTCTTTGGATTGTGCATTGTCTGAACCTTCTGGTGATCTCACCATTTCTTCTGGGGAGGATGCCTCCGAGATTTACTGGAGCAGTGAATCGATGATTGATCTGAATGATCTTTAGAAAAAATTTATTTATTTAGTTTTCTCAATTCTAACTGTGGGGGATCCAGGTGAAGGGAGCAAGTCATTAGGATGTAAAAGGGTAGTAAGAGGCAGTAACAGCAGTGCGCTGCAAGTGACCACAAGGTCAAAGAACTAAATACAAGATCTTTCATTTTGGATAATTTCTAATACCAAATCCAGAGATCTATATCATCTGTTAATAGGAAGCTTGTGCTGCCCGATGAACATTTACAATTCCAGTTCACAGGTTATTTATGTTTCGGCAAACTGTTGTACTGGTTGTAATTTTGTGTTGAATTTTCTATTTAATGAATGTCAAATACAAGAATTGATGTTTGTTTTTGAGAAAGCATTAGACTTCCATTTTTCATTTGAATGGAAAACTTCCCACATCCAACAAATTTGAAAGAGAATATAGTGTAGAATATGTGCACCTTTAGTATGCTCCATCCACTTGGGGTTTATCTTGAGCGCTTTCTAGGGTTGGTAATTGATTTGGACTGGCCACAAATGGCTCGTCTGGCTTGTTTCCTGCAGCAGTCAAGTTCAAATTAAATATAAATAAGTTGTGTTTTTTCTGGGGTCTGATTAAACTTGCACTGATATTACTCGTTTGTTGAAGTTTTCAGAAGGATTCTGTCTGTCAATTACTTCTCCAGTTAGTGTTGGTTTGATTTATAAAAATTTTACCACAAAGACATATTGAATGGTCGCCATGTTGGTAAATATTCTTAGAAACAGTGGTTTTACTTATGAAATTTTTTTGCTATGATGCTAAAGACATGTATGAGTGGAGTCAAACTGAGCAATATGTTTAACATGATGTACGTGATTTACTGGAAGAGAAAAAGTAGAAAAGCCTTTATAGATAGATGGTGGTGATCCATCAGTAAATTTCTTTTTTTGAAGTATATTTGATAAGTCCACTTCTCAACTATGCAATATATTTATTTTTTTATTCATGTTAGAAAAAATATTTTGCATAAAATTATTTGGCATATAAAATTAGGAATGGATCTAAGTTAGGGCTTGGAAGAGTTCGTTCAAGCAAGCCCAGCAAAACTGAAATGGGTAGTGGACCGGCTATTAAGAAAACATGGGGTCTAAAGTGGAATTGCTCTCCCACATCATTTAAGAAAAAGAGGGGAAAAAACTGTTAAGGAAAAAACTGTAGCCGGTATAAGTGGTGCAATAGCATATTCAATGAGCCTAATGACATGACATGGCAAGATTAGTCTAGCTTGCAGTCAATGTGGCAACTTAGTTGCACTCTGAATGCTCTAAGGGGGCATTTGATAACCCACATAGGATGGTGATTCTTATCTTGAGGTAATCTGATTCTAGTGATCTAAGATCACCATGTTTGATATATTACGGTCTAGTAATTAATAATCTTTGGGTATCCACATATAATCTGTTTGGTATGTCAAAGAAAAAATCTAAAATTATTGGTCATGTTGCCCAAGGTGACAACCCAAGAGGGGGGGTGAATTGGGTTTTTCTAAATTTTTAGTGCTTTATAAACATCCTTAGTTGAGTGCGGTGAATGCTTTCTTAAATTACTTCAATGAATTAAACTATAGCAAAGATGAAAGATAATGCAAGAATAATCACAAGTGAATCCACAACACAAATACCACAATGTATAGTGGTTCGGTGCACCCCAAGGCACCTACGTCCACTCCCCAAGCGTCCCCTTGAAAATTTTACTATAATCCCTCAGATTACATTAGGATTGTTTTTCGGGCTCACAATCCAAAACCTTTACAATTTGGTTTTCCGGGATCACCAAAAACCTATGTTGGTTTTACGGGCTCACCAACGAACCTTCACAATTGGTTTTACGGGTTCACCAACAACCTACGTTGGTTTTACGGGCTTACCAACAACCTACATTGGTTTTACGGGCTTACCAACAACCTACAATGTTGGTTTTACGGGCTTACCAACAAACCTTACAACAAGAATAAAGAACAATAAACTAAAGCTCCTAAATGAGCAAATAAAACAATTATGAGCTACAAAGAAGAGTTTAGAATATAATTATCCCTTTAATAAGGCTCTTCTCTTCTTTGTCAAGATTGCTTCACTCTTCAAGGGTTGGTGGAGCTCTTAATATCTCTTGGAATCTGCTCAACCACTTTCTTTTGGCTCTTTGAATGAAGCAATTGAACGAAGCTTGCCTTGCTAGGGTTTTCTCTTGAATGCACTTAATATCTTTTCAAAAGCCCACTTCCTCTGATGAATACTCCCTCTTAAATACTTCTCCAACCTCCAAATAGACCTTCCTAACCGTTGGATTGAAGAAACTAGCCGTTTATATCCGTTAGGAGTCCAAAAAGTACTTCTGCACAACTAGCCGTTATGCTTCTGCCCGTGCTTGGGTCGACCCAAACTTTTCTGGGGTCGACCCAAACCACTGCTCATCAGACTTGGGTCAGCTCAAGCTTTTCTTGGGTCAGCCCTCTCAGAAAATATAGAACCTTGTATTTCAGCCTTCCTTCACTTGGGTCGACTCAACTCTTTTTGGGTCGACTCAAGATTCAGTTGGGTCGACTCAAGTTACATTTGGGTCGACCCTCTCAAGGATTCCAGAGAACCAGTTTTTGAATGACACAGCCTTTGGGTCGACTCAAGTTCAGTTTGGGTCGACTCAAGGATAGGGTCGACTCAACTTTTACTTGGGTCGACCCAAGTACTGTTCATCCGTGCCATTTCTGCAGAAGTGTGCCAGATGGTTCTTTGAAGTGCCGGGGTCGACTCCACCAATCTTGGGGTTGACTCTTTCCACTCTTTGCTGCAACTTAGAGTTAGATTCATCCATATAATTAATGAAATATACTCCAAGCAATTTTGAATATATATCATGGTAGTGCTACATACTCTTAACAATGAAAATTACTATCATCTCCTTGAGAGTACGTTTAACTTGAAACTTTGCCGAATTAGAATTTAGAATTCGCTATCCCTTTTCTATTGCAAATTTTATCTCATTATTAATCATGAAAATACATCTTGATCTCATTCTCCTAATGTATCATGAGTGTATCGAGGGTGTGCCATTTATCAATGATGTATCGAGTTAATTTGCATTTCTAATTTGATATGGCCTCAATGGTTGTGTTAATTATCAAAATAACATTATCATCCTCAATCTCCCCCTTTTTGATGATTACAAAACATTAAGTGTAAGCAAATTGGAATTCATATGAAAAGTTAGATTTAACATTCATAAAGTACTTTTGGTTCAAGAGTTTCAAAGTAGTCTTATTTCGAGTTTGTATAAATGAACCAAGAGCTCCCCCTATCCTATCCAAATGGATGCCAAATGAGTTTTAGCTTTGCTCCCCCTTACTCTTGTATTTCATTAAGACAAAATTTTCAAAAGTTTGTGTCAAAGCAAGAGTTTCAAGTCATGTATTGAGGCAAGAAAAATCTCTATGATTATGTGCCAGAATTTAGATTTTCTTTTTGTTACATGTCTCCCCCTTAAGTATATAATATATACCTTTTATATTTTCTCCCCTATACTGTTTTTCTTATAGAATTTGCTTCTAGTTTCTCCCTTATATTTTCTCCCCCTTTTTGTTATCATCAAAAAAAATGAATAACAATGAAATGGATAGGATTGTAATGACAATCACGAAGATCATAACTCAAGAGAAACATTGTCTATGCCAAAAGCACTTTGTTCTAGAGAAGAAATACAAACTACCACAAAGAGCAAATATAAGTCAAAACAAATACAAAGTTTGGAAGATACTTTAAGAACATACTTCATGATAATGCTTTAGAGGTAATCAGCTTTAACATAGTCAACATATTTCAATCTAAGCTGATTTATATTCAATTCAAAACATAAAGCATTATGAGCATATACTCAGATTTTTTTTTTGTTGACAATATCAAAAAGATTGCAAAATAATGAAACATTAAGCACAAGGCAATATTTCATTCAATGTATGTCAAATTATTGCAAGCATATGAATCACGTAACTCAAGGCAATAATGTCAGGACAAGATAATGAGTATAGATCAGAGCCAATTAGGATAGTTTCAAAATTATGATGAGATCACATCAAATTTGATAATGTTAACATTCTTTTAAAGTTCTTTTACCTTTCTTAAAAAAAATAAACCTGAAACAATTTCAGGGGTAACAGATATCATCAAAATCAAGAATGAAAAGTTTGGCTCTAAGAATGAGACATTTAGGATGTGAACCAGAAGTGATCTCTAAATGTAGATTCCAAAGATAGTTTTCAAATCAAGTGTAGATGGATTCTTTTTCAAGTTATTTCAAGGAGTATCAAGAATAATATTCAAAGAAAGCACGAATGAAAATCCAACACCTTTTTTTTAATATATTAAGTATATAGCAACGTGAGAGCAATCTAATTAATTTTCAGAGTATAGTATAAGAGCAGATAAAGATCAAAACTTATATACTTGAGAAACATAAGATTATGTTGAATTCTTAATTCTTAATGACTTCAAAGTTCTTTCATGATATAAAAGTATTGGGGCATGATACCAAAATATGAATTTATGCAATGTAGGATACATAAAATTCAGGGCTTTGAAAGTTCTTTTAAAGCTCTCTTAAAGACTTTCTTTTACTCCTTTAAAGATCATAGCATCAAAATCAATTAAAATAAATTGGCTCAGGATTGAAACACTAAAGTGCAAGCCAATAAGAGCTCATTCGTAGATTCCAAAATAAATTTCCAATACTAAGACAAATGGAATCCTTTTCACTTAGTTTTCAAAACAAGTGATTTACCAATTAAGTATAGATGAAAATCCAACTTTCAAAAGATATTCAATGAAGCACAAAGTCTAACACCAAAATATGCTTAAATTGATATCAGTTTGAAACCAATTTGACATTAAAAGCATGCTAAAAGTCCTTTGCCAAATTTACATAGAGTAATCTTTAATGTGAATTTACACGATTAAGTTCTATATGATCTCTTCCTCTAAAATTTTCTTTCTCCTCCTTAATTAATTATCCCATTTGAGAGTTTAGAGTTTGAAGATAATTTTCAATAAAGAGATTGAGTATTTAAAGCTCCCCCTCAAAGGATGCATTTTCTTTCAAACTTTCTTTCCTTCTATAATATCAAGAATGTAGAGTGATCCAGAATTTTTTTTTAAAATTTATAGCAATCACTCTTTTTTTTTTAATCTTTCAAGAATAAATTATATTTTCTCTTAATTTTTTTTGAATATGTATGGAAATATTAATCAGAAAATAATTCTTTTGAAGCTCAAATTTCTTTCAAAAGTAATTACATTTTCTTTCCTATAAGAATTATTGGAGTAAGTTGAAATATTTTAAGCCTTAGGATCATTAACTCTCTTCTTTAAAATAGCTTTTCTTTTTAATGATAGAAGCATTTAATTATGCAGGAGTGTATATTCAAAATATTAATTTCTTAGTTATAGTTTTTCAGCAATGTATATATGAAGCACGATAAATCTTTTTAATATCAAAATAACATCATATGTTTAGAACCATTTGTTTGCAATCAAGATTATTAAAAAATACATCATTTAGACCAATTTTAATAAACTTATAAGATAGAAAATGATATGTTTCAGATGCGTATCGGAGCAAACAATCAAGGCATCAAAATTAATTCTATTTTTCTTAGACCGTAGTTTTCATCCAGGAATCCTATTGAGTTATTCCCCAAAATGATGCAATCATTGAAGCATATAATGAAAGTTACAAAAATGCAATGATAGAAGCATTTTTTAAATTAAGTTTAAGCTTTTATACAAAATTAGATTCTGAATTTTATAAAAAAAATTCAAAGAAGCTTTCAAGATTATAATTTGAGATATGCATCTTCTACGTTGTAGCTCATCTTAAATTAATAAGATTGAAAACACATATTTCAAAAATATTAGAGCACATCCAGAATCTTTGTAATTCATATTGAATTTTGGTACAAATTGGAGGACATTATGTATTAATGTTAGACAAATTAGAATCAATATATTCTGCCTAATTTGCAAATTTGGATTATTCTTTTCTTTTATTTTTCAGATGATATTCATTAAAATAGAAGTATCCTTCTCTTCTCCTTTTGCAAATATATTCAACTTTCAGATTTTAAAGGTGATCATGAACGACAAATCTGAAATTTCTTTCAAAAATACGATTAGATGAGTGTAAGAGAAATTCAAAACATCATTGATGGGCATGGAATGCAAGTGAAAACAGTTTTCATTAGGCTTTGGAACACAAGTTATTTCGAAGTCAAAAGTGAAGCAAAAGCTTGTGTGCAAAGTTAAAGCCTATTTCAAATTTATGAATATCATAAAAGAAAAAAGGAATTGCTATTGGTAGAAATGTGTTTCAAACAAGTTGTTCAAGCATAGAGCATTACAAGTTATATTTAAAGAAGATATTTGTTATCTAAATACATAATTCAAAACATCAAGTCACATGCAAAACATAATATGCATTAAGTCATAACATTATGTATTAAAGTATTAAGAACAATCATGTCAAGGATCAAAATCAATTCTTTTTAAGTAAAACTCCCTCTACTTAAATATAATTCTGCATTGATTTTATCCTTAAGATACGTTTTCAAATGATTGGAATTTTATTTGACTTTTCACAAACTCCTTATACACTTTTATTTATCTTGTCATTCATTCCCTCATTTTTATGAATTTCTTTCTTTAAGCAGTCAATGAACATTTTGATCTTCATTTCTGTTTAGTTTTACTTTTATATGCTCTATAGTGCCGGGTACTACCACTAGCCTCTCCATTGGCACCATCTCTATGATGAGCAATATAGAAATGTCAAATCATTTTCTTTAACAACAAAATATTAACTCCCAACTCTCCCTGTTTAAATATAGTTTTTTATGGATTTTATTCCTTTCAAAAATAAGTTTCACAAATGTACTGAATATATTATGCTTGTTTTGTTTTTACTTAAGATTGGAGTATTTACTTAGTTTTTTATTTTTCTTAAGCAATATTCATTTTCTTTCTTTATTTTATCTTTCTCTCTTTTTGTTATTTTCAAGTAGTTTACATGAAAGAGCATAATAAAGAATTTATCTAATATGATGTATATAAATGTATATCATGCAAACAATATTTTCACTATGCTCAAGGATTTATAGCTTATCACAAGTTATTTTACATCAAAATTTAAAGCATAAACTTGTGTATTTCATGGTTATGCATCACATAGGCAAGAGTATATTTCAATTTAGGCAAACCATGAAACAAATTCCAAAAGCATAAGTTAGTCAAAATATATGTAGACATGATATCAAGAAATTAGTAATTAAAGACTTTAATCATGCCACAATATGACTTTGCTCAACTGATTTATAAGAGAGATATCTGAAATTACCGATTCATTCTGTATTCTTTAAGTCAAATACTTAATAGATTTCTCATGTATAAACTTTTGGCTGAAGAAAGTCCTCTCTCTTGTTTGCATATGAATGTTTATTGTACCTTACGTGGAGGTGTCCTTCAAGTTGAAATCTCTCATTTCTTGCTTATAGATCCTGCATCATTAGTAGAATCTTTTTTCTTTCTTGAAGGCAAGTCATTAGGTTGTCCAAGATACAAGAATATTCATACAACATATTTCATAACTATATGACTTGACATAAGATATGACAATGATTGAATTTGAGTCACTCTACTCAAAAGATTGCCTAAATATAAGCAAGCACAAGTCACTTGAACTAAAGAGATAATTTTATTAAATAAGATGGCTCAAGGACACCCATGTGAGGCAATAAGAAGATTTATCAAAGTCAAACCAATTTCTTGTTTTCAGAAGCAATTTAGCTTAGATTCTATTTGCTTAAGATAATTATCAATAAGATATACCAGTTAAGTTTTAATCAAATTATCTTAAACAGTTGTTTCTATCAAAATTCTAGTTATGATTCGGCTTTCAATACAAATAATCTTGTTTCAGGGAGATAGGCAATTTTCTTTTAGATTAATTAAGATTTTATATTTGACTTATGGGAGATGGTTCAAAGGAATTAATATTCATACTTTTAGAATATTTTTATGCTCAGATTAAATATGACGTGTTAACATTAATCAGTAGAATTTGAGATAATTTTATGTAAGGATATTAATCATTCAATCAAGGATACAATGATTATACTAAATGAAACACTTTAAAGATCAGATTTATTAATCTTAGATTTTTAGAATAGTCTTGAGAATTACTTATAAAGAAAAAAACAATCCGTTGTTATAAAACTTTTTAGTAGAATTTCCATTATGATCACGACACATTAATCATTTATGATTAAAACATATGATGCATACATGCGACTTATAGAGTAAATCATAATATATTTCAAATAATCACATAAGGAATGAGTGATATAATGATAAATTATACTCATACCTTCATAAATAATGAAATAAGATTTCAAAAGTATTATGCTCAATAAAGTTTTAGCATGAAATGAACATCAAACATTTATACTAGAGAGGGAATTTAGATTTTTAAAATACTTAAAGGAGAAGGTTATACATATTCATTCGTTGTTTTCTTATCATCATGCAGGCACTAGAAAATTTCATGCTAAAATCGTTGAGATAAAATTTATCATACATTTAAGGCATTTTGTAAATATCCAACATCATAATTGAATTTACAAAAATTAAGCATATCAAGATAATTTAAATTACATTCATGAATGATAAAATAAAATTCATTTGTAAGTCACGTGTCATGGCACCCAATTAAGAGTTTTACATGAGTTTCAAGGGCTGCTTTGATTCATCTACAAGATAATTTTAGTTCTTTAATTTAGGTACCCAAGCCTTTTTGAGTCCTTGCATGTTGGCAATAATTATTCCTTTTGGAACCCATATTTTTTTAATTACCATTTTGTCCATTAGTTTGCAGGTTTTAGGATTACAAGTAATATACTTCTGCATACTCTTGTTAAATTTAAACAACATAGATTTAGCAAAAATAGATAATGAATTTTCAGTTTTCTATTTCTGTTTATTAGTTTCACCAGATTTGTGAAAAACTGTTTTATAATGAATAGTGGAGGATTTAAGAAATATATTCTTAAAAGATTTTTGGGTGTACCAAGGTTGATATCTCAATCCAGCTTTGTCATATACAGCTCTTGAATTTTCTATCATTAAATTCAGTTTTTCAGAGCTGAGAGTGAATCTTTCAACAATAGGTTTCAAATTATCAACTTCTTTAGTTAATTCTTCATTATCTTCTGAAAGCAATTCATTGTTTTTCTTAAGTTTATCATGGCTTTCAGTGAGAAGTTGATTTCTCTGATTTAGTTCTTTATTTTCTTTAATTAAGATTTCAATTTTATTAGTCAGTTTTAGTTTTTCATCTATTAGGATTTGATTTTCATTCTTCAAGTTCTTGTTCCTACAAATAAGTTTCTTATGTTCTAAATACAAATCAGAAAAGGCATCATGAAGTTCATCAAATGTAAAATCATTTTTAGTTTTAGCATGTACCTCATATATCTCATCTTCATGTGCCATTAAGCATGAATTTGCAATATGATGCTGCTCTTCTTCTACACATGATGTTTCAGATTTGTTAGTGCATTCATATTTAACTTCAAGTATATTCCATATTTTCTTAGCAGTTGTGCAAAAAGATATGCAATTAAGTTCACTATCATCTAATGCACAAAATAGCACATTCATGGCTTTTGCATTTTGCTGAGCCATTTTCTTATCATGATTAGTGCTTGTGTGTGGTCCATTGAGTATGATACTCCATAAATCATAGTCATGTGCTTGAATAAAAATGCGCATGCGTGCTTTTCAATATGTATAGTTTATGCCATTAAAAAGTGGAGGTCTATCAATTAATTGTCCCTCTCCTAGAAAACTATCCATTTGAGTTGTCATGATCTTTGGCTCTTGATCTTGAGATCAATAATTAATATTAGAGCACCTGCTTTGATACCACTTGTTGCCCAAGGTGACAACCCAAGAGGGGGGATGAATTGGGTTTTTCTAAATTTTTAGTGCTTTATAAACATCCTTAGTTGAGTGCGGTAAATGCTTTCTTAAATTACTTCAATGAATTAAACTATAGCAAAGATGAAAGATAATGCAAGAATAATCACAAGTGAATCCACAACACAAACACCACAATATATAGTGGTTCGGTCACCCCAAGGCACCTACGTCCACTCCCCAAGCGTCCCCTTGGAAATTTTACTATAATCCCTCAGATTACAGTAGGATTGTTTTTCGGGCTCACAATCCAAAACCTTTACAATTTGGTTTTTCGGGATCACCAAAAACCTATGTTGGTTTTACGGGCTCACCAATGAACCTTCACAATTGGTTTTACGAGTTCACCAACAACCTACGTTGGTTTTACGGGCTTACCAACAATCTAAGTTGGTTTTACGGGCTTACCAACAACCTACGTTGGTTTTACGGGCTTACCAATAACCTACAATGTTGGTTTTACGGGCTTACCAACAAACCTTACAACAAGAATAAAGAACAATAAACTAAAGCTCATAAATGAGTAAATAAAACAATTATGAGCTACAAAGAAGAATTTAGAATATAATTATCCCTTTAATAAGGCTCTTCTCTTCTTTGTCAGATTGCTTCACTCTTCAAGGATTGGTGGAGCTCTTAATGTCTCTTAGAATCTGCTCAACCACTTTCTTTTGGCTCTTTGAATGAAGCAATTGAATGAAGCTTGCCTTGCTAGGATTTTCTCTTGAATGCACTTAATATCTTTTCAAAAGCCCACTTCCTCTGATGAATACTCCCTCTTAAATACTTCTCCAACCTCCAAATAGACCTTCCTAACCGTTGGATTGAAGAAACTAGCCGTTTATAGCCGTTGGGAGTCCAAAAAGTACTTCTGCACAACTAGCCGTTATGCTTCTGCCCGTGCTTGGGTCGACCCAAACTTTTCTGGGGTCGACCCAAACCACTGCTCATCAGACTTGGGTCAGCTCAAGCTTTTCTTGGGTCGGCCCTCTCAGAAAATATAGAACCTTGTATTTCAGCCTTCCTTCACTTGGGTCGACTCAACTCTTTTTGGGTCGACTCAAGATTCAGTTGGGTCGACTCAAGTTATATTTGGGTCGACCCTCTCAGGGATTCCAGAGAACCAGTTTTTGAATGACACAGCCTTTGGGTCGACTCAAGTTCAGTTTGGGTCGACTCAAGGATAGGGTCGACTCAACTTTTACTTGGGTCGACCCAAGTACTGTTCATCCGTGCCATTTCTGCAGAAGTGTGCCAGATGGTTCTTTGAAGTGCCGGGGTCGACTCCACCAATCTTGGGGTTGACTCTTTCCACTCTTTGCTGCAACTTAGAGTTAGATTCATCCATATAATTAATGAAATATACTCCAAGCAATTTTGAATATATATCATGGTAGTGCTATATACTCTTAACAATGAAAATTACTATCATCTTCTTGAGAGTACGTTTAACTTGAAACTTTGTCGAATTAGAATTTAGAATTCACTATCCCTTTTCTATTGCAAATTTTATCGCATTATTAATCATGAAAATACATCTTGATCTCATTCTCCTAATGTATCATGAGTGTATCGAGGGTGTGCCATTATCAATGATGTATCGAGTTAATTTGCATTTCTAATTTGATATGGCCTCAATCGTTGTGTTAATCATCAAAATAACATTATCATCCTCAGGTCATATAATACCAAAGTCTTAGGAGGTTTTTTTATGTATTCTTAGTTCTCATGAATTAATTTATAAGTAAATATACTAATTCTTATAGTAGTTGTATTCGAATAAATAAAGCAATTAAGCAAATCACAACTTTGCAATGTAGAGTCATCATCAGCTCATTTCAACCATCTATTATGTTGCTTGTATTTTCAAAGTGAGAAGCAAATAAGTCAAGATAAATCAATGATGATATGTAAATAGAAGCCAAATATTTTTCTAAGTAATTCTTGCTATAAATTCAAAGCATACTTCTCCTTTAGGTACATAGGTTTCTTGTTATTCTATTGTCAGTAAATGAATGAGAAAGAAAATCCCACCAAAAAAAGGGAATGGAAGAAACAACATTTCATATTGGGTAGAGGAAAAATATTTTGATTGATTATATATCATACACAAATATGACGGTGTAGATTGAATTAAGGCACCATTGCTCTTTCTTTTTCTTGAAGCTATTCTCTATCCTTTTTTTTGGGTCGGGGGTGGAGGGCGCCATGGGAATCAGTGAAGTCAAAGAAAATCAACCCCTCAGAGCTTATACTCTTTGATATTACTAGCCTTTTTGGCCAACCAGTCTGCTACTCCATTACCCTCAATTAATATATGGCTAACCTAAATATTAACAACTTGCCATTTCAAATAGATGATAAGGGTAAATCCAACATCTAGTGCACAAACATAGCTCTAAAAAATTTGTGCTCAAAGAATTCTGATCAAACATCGACAGATCTATAAGACAAAGTTATAGAAAAAATCTATGCATCTTAGATCTTATATATAAAAAAAAAATCTATGCATCTCATATATATAAACAAATCTATATGACAGAAAAATATAATTTTCTGCATAAATATCAATGTTCAGGAAAACAAGAGAGACTCAATCAACTATAAGAAATCAAAAGATCAAAAAATAAAGAAATCAATACCTTACGAAATCAAGAAATTACTATAGCCAAAAAAAAGGAAAGAGAAAGGAAACAAGATGGCAACCCAAATCCCTCGTACATGCTCTTTCTTGGATTTCAGGATAACAAACATTATCTAGAATTTTTCTTAGATTCGAACCCATAGCTGATGATAGAACTAGAATAGATATTTTTTGTTTCCTACTCACGCGGGGTCCCTTACTCTGGCGCTTGGTCTATTGGTTGACCTTTTCAGCCGCTGACTTGCCTTTGCTGCCCTCCTATAGCTTACGCTCATACGTTATTTCGTCTTAATAAGATAACAATAACGTAACAAGTGAGTATTGAAAGAAATGATTTTTTGTTGGGGTTTTCTTTGAGTCACTGCACTTTCCTGGGTGGTACTTTCCTAAAAATTTTCATATGAGATCCACAAGAATTTGGCCAATATCTGACTTCTAGATTGAAGGGTAAAATTATTGCAAAATTTTATCCTAAGATTTCCGCATTGGGGTGATCTTGTATGCCCATCCTCAAGGATGGGTTTCTCATCACCGAGTTGGGTGGTAATTTGAGAAGTGGGAGTGATATGGGATCACTGCAATGTAGGATACTACGATCACTAGGGTGCACCCAAACATAGTGATCTCATCATCTTTACGTAGATCACCCTTGATCTTAGGTGGATCACCCCATATCAAACACCCCCTAAGGTCATTAGATCAAGATCATCCTTACCAACCCAAAGGCCCGGATGAATAGACCAGAAACAACCAATCTCCAAGATCATACGTCACCCAACGTAAAGCCCTACAACTCAAGTGGACATTCCCTTAGCTCGGCATCCATCGCAAGCTAACTTGAATCTTCTCACATCAACTGACAATTTTCCCACCCTGCATGGCAGGGCATCCCCTACATCACCTAGGAGTGAAGATTTTCATAATTACATCTAATTACACTAAATCTTTTAAGTGGTTACAGTGTAATTCTAAACGATCATAATATAATTTCAGATTGTTAAGATATGATTCATAGAAAATTCAGGATCCTTGTATCTATAAACAAGCCATGAACCCCTGCAAGAGAGGAATCACTAAAACACAATTGGAATGATACTCTATCTCTCTGATTTCTCCATCGTTCCCACATAAAAACTCTCTCTAACTTAAATATTGGAAGGCCTGGCTGGAGCCAATTTAGTGAGTCTTCTAGCCCCTTTGTTGTCTTGCAGATCCATGGAGATAACTTGTGTCATCAATCCGAGGATCGGCAGTAATATATTGGCATCTTTTGTAGGAAGAAGATGATATATGTCATGAGGCTCAAAAGGAATAGCCATCGAGTTTTCACCCAGCTAACTCTGACGTCTCCTTACATATCCTTTAGAGGCCTCAATAGCCTCCATAAACTCTAGAAGTTGTTAGCGTCAAGAAGGTCAACTTGCTCGTGTAATAGGTGTAGGTTCTCACAACAATGATGCAAAACCGGCAAGAGTAGCCACCAACCCCCTAGCTAATCAACCGAACCACTAGGATGGCCTAGTCCAAAACAATAACCATCCTCTATCGGGTTACCCTCGCATGCGTTGCGACGATCGCAGCGAAAAAACACGCGCGGGGTCGTTCATCTCATGAACGTCTCTAGGAACGTAGATTTCAAAAATTCGGAGTTCTCTAACTCAGAAGATTATAAAATTTAAAGGATAGATTAAAATTAATTACCTGATTAATTTTTAGATCTACAAAAATAATTGTAAAGATTAAATCTTTATCTTTGAGCGGGTAGATCTTCACCGCTATCTGATGACCGTGAAAATTGGGTTCGTTTGAAGCCGCACAAGCGTCCGGCCTCTACGGGTATCCACACGAATATCTGGATCAATCAAGGTCATGATCTCACCGGGGTGCTAGCTCCCTTGCAGAGATCCCTCTTTGATGGTTGGAACTCCTCCAAGCAATCAACTCTTGATTGCTTCCAAGAGAAGGAAGAAGGAGAAGGAGAAACACTTTCTCCTTTTCTTTACCATGGAAGAATAAGGAGGGAAGAGAGGAACACCTGCCTATCTATGTTTTCTTCCATGTGGCTGATGAAGAGGAGGAAGAAGGAGAACCATGCTCGCTGCCCCTTTCCTTTGCCTTTGCGGATGGAAGAAGGAAGAGAGGGAGAGATGGCCGCCATGATGAAAAGAAGAGTCTTTTTCCCAAGAGGGGCTGGCCCCCTTTTTATTCTTTTTCATCTTGATGCCCTAGGCGTGGCCTCCTCCTTAAAATTAGGAGGAGCCACGCCCCAGCCGGGTCTCGCGTCCTGGACACTCGGGACGCGCGTCTCGGCCATCCGGGACGTGGATCCCGGGAGCACGCCCCACTTGATCAAATCAAGTGGGGCGTGGGGCCTCCTTTGATTGGATGCTGAAATCCTCCTCTAAAGAGGATTAGGTGAATCCAATCCTTATCCATATTAGTCCTAATCTAATTAGGATCCAGTTGGATCATGACTCAATTGAACTCTTCAATTCTAATCTAATTAGGAGTCATCTTTATCTATTAGACCAATAATTAATTAGGACTCATACAATTTTAGTCCTAATCCAATTAGGACTTTAGGAATCCTACCCCAAGTAGGACTCTAATAATTTGAATTCCTAATTAAATTAGAACTTTAGGTGTCCTACTCCAAGTAGGACTCTTGAACCTTATCATATAAGATTGAGCCCAATTAATTAAGTCCAATTGATTCAATCAAATTGCAATCTAATTACAATTAATTCCTTCTTCAACTCACTAACTCTTAGTGGGTTAAATTAATTATCAATCAAATTGACAATTACAAACTATTGTGATTCGAAATCACAATCCAACCATTAGATCAATCAGATCCTCTATTGTGTGTGACCCCATAGGTTCTATTCTGTCTGGTAGTGAGATATATTGTGATCCCTATCATAATATCATTGAAACTTCTTTCAATGGCTTGGAACAATTCCAACTCTTCTCATTCGGATTTACTGATCATCAAGTGAATGCTTCTGAGTCTCACAATCCACCAGTGACACCTAACAGCATGTAGTGGCAACCCAGCAGAATGGAATAGATGAACCTCTAGGTGCAGTTAGCATATGATATAGTCCCTCTATCGTGGATCCCGACAGGATGGAGGCCATGGATAACTCGTCAAATCCCATCATCTGTCATATGTAAAATTTATTCGACTCCAGTTCGAGATTGAAAAACTCTTTTTCTAAAAACTACCTTGGTCAAGGATTTACGAACTCAGTCTCATAAATCACATAGGATCTCTCCTAATCTATCAAGGTCGATAGATTCCATCTAGATGCACCCCTACTCCTACATGAACCTACTGCAGTCAATCTGCACCACAAGGATCCAAATGGATAGGGCCCATATTTATATGCTCGTCAAACTACAGCAACCTCACTGTGAATAGCCGAGGCATCGCAGGTCAAAGGACTAGTTATACAACTGCAGCATTAAGTAAGTCACTGACGAGTGGATAGACATTCAAGTGACTACTTGCTTTGGTCACGCTCAGTACCCTTGTTCTCTAACAAACACTTGCACAATCACTCTAGTGTCCCCACACTATGGACTCAAGACTCATCCATCTGACTAATTGATCTGTGCACTAATCTCAGCAGATCGATCACCGTTCCTCGTGATGGATCCATTGATCAGGAGCAATTCAAGAATTAATCACCAATGACACATACTTCAAATTCTCAACTCTTGAGAATATGTGTCATCATCTTATTAATTTTTTTGATGATTTATGGACACATAAGAGTATGAATGAAAAGAATGCCCATCCTAATAAATTCATTATTAGGTCAAGTATAAATTTATGTTCCAGAACAAATAATGCGTCAGCCAAATTGGCTTCTAGGGCATACTTCTAACAATCTCCCACTTGCACTAAAGCCAATCAGCCATAAATCTAAACCCCATCTTCTCAAGATGTGCTTCAATTTTCTGCTGACTTAGCTGCTTAGTGAATGGGTCCACCACATTTCTTGTGAGGTCTACTCTCTATACCTTTACTTATTTCTTTTCGAGGTAGTCGCGTATCAGGTTAAACCGCCGCTCTATGTGCTTAGACTTCTGGTGAGACCTTGGCGCCTTAGCAAGTGCTATGTGCCATTGTTATCGCAGTATACTGTTATGGTATATGATGACATTACACCTAATTCTGCAATAAAATTCTTGATCCAGAAGGTTTCCACTACACCCTTAGAGGTGGTGATATATTTAGTTTCCAAGGTAGAATCTGTAATGATAGTTGTTTGGAACTTTTCCAAATTACCGAACCACCATTGCACATATTCTGATGTAGACTTTCTATCATCAATATGTATGTATCTTTCTACCTTTAACTCTAATCTTCTTCTAAAGACTAAGAACATGTCCTTAGTTCTTCTCAAGTACTTAAGACTGTTCTTCACAGCTATCCAGTGCTCGTGGCCTGAATTTGACGGATATATGCTCGTGACACTCACAGCATGTGCTATATCAAGTCGTGTACATAGCATGGTATATATGAGGTTCCCTATAGTCGAGCATAAGGGATCTTACTCATCTGCTGAATCTCTTCAGATGTGTTGGGGCACATCTTCTTGGAGAGATTTATCCCATGCCTAAGGGGTAATAATTAGCCTTTTAGAGGTTTCCATGCCGAACCTCTTTAGCACTTTCTTTATGTACATATTCTGTGATAGGACAAGCATCCTCTTAGATCTATCTCTATAAACCTTAATTCCCAAAATATAGGATGCTTTCCTAAGGTTTTTCATGAAGAATTTCTTAGACAATCATACCTTGACCTTAGTTAGCATAGGAATATCATTCCCAACAAGAAGGATATCATCTGCGTACAATACGAAAAATACAATAACCCTCCCACTAATTTTCTTATAAACACATGGTTCCTCTTCGTTCTTGATGAAATCAAACAATTTGATTACATCATTGAAATGAGTTTTCCAACTTCGAGATGCTTGCTTTAGTCCATAGATGGACATTAGCAGTGTACAGACCTTGTGATCACCATCACATGATTTGCTGCAACAGCGAGCAATATTCAAATGGACTTCAGCATGGCTACAAGTGAAAAGGTATCCTGATAGTCAATGCTTTCGCACTGACTATAACCTTTCACCACTAGCCTTGCCTTATAGGTCTCTACCTTGCCATCCGAACTTAATTTTCTCTTGTAGATCCATTTACACCCAATAGGTACTATACCTTCTGGTGGATCTACTAAGGTCCAGACTTAGTTGGAATGCATGGAGTCCATCTTTGACTTCATTGCTTCCAGCCATCTCTCGGAATCGATGTCTAACATCGCCTCGTTGTAGGTATTGAAATCCGTACCTTGATCCCTATCTTCCATGAGGAACATTTTCTCTACATCCTCTGTAAGCATACCTAAGTACTTTTTAGGAGGACGGGAGATCATACTAGATCTACGAGGTGGAGGAGATGCTGCATGTACTGGCTCGATATGAATAGGTTCTATAGGCACAATGGCTCGTTGCTTTTCAAAGACTTTCTCTTTGAGCTCAATTTTCCTTCCACTGCCTCTATCAAGAAAAAACTATTTTTCATGAAGATAGCATGTTGGCTCACAAACACTTTGTGATCCCATGAGACGAAAAATTGTATCCTAATGACTCTTAAGGATATCCATTAAAACGAGCACTAATTGTCCTATCCTCTAACTTGTCCGCCTATTATCGCTTGATTTAGGCCGGACATCCCCAAATCTTAAGATAACCAAGATTCGGCTTCTTACCATGTCATAACTCATATGGTGTGGTAGAAATAGACTTTAGAGGAAACTCTATTCAATAAGTAAATAGCTAAAAATAGGGTATCTCTCTAAAGAAACAAGGGTAAATCAGTGAAACTCATCATGGACCTGATCATATCCAATAGGGTCCGATTCCTCCTTTCTAACAACCCATTGAGCTGAGGTATGCCAGGAGCGGTCCATTATGAAACTATACTATTCTTCTTGAGATAATCACGGAACTCTCCATTAACGTGTTCACCTCCTCGATCCGATCGAAAAACCTTAATGAGTTTTCTTGTTTGTTTTTCTACTTCATATCTAAACTCTTTGAACTTTTCAAAAGCTTCAGATTTATGTCTCATACACATATCCATACCGTGAGTAATTATCGATAAATGAAGTAAAAATTATGATCCCTAGCCTGCACATCAAATGAGCCACACACGTCAGTATGTACTAGGGTAAGTATTTTAGTAGACCTCTCCCCATGTCCTACAAAGGGTAATTTGGTCATCTTTTCTTGAAGGCAGAATTCACAAATTAGATATGACTCGAAAGTCAATAAGCCAGAAGCCCATGTTTCTTCAATTTGTTTATTCTGTCTTCTCCTAAATGGCCAAGCCTGAGGTGCCACAAATAGTTTAGATTTATCTCATCTCAAGATCTTTTGGATCCTATGGTATTCACTATTTGCTCAGATAATTTCACAGATACATCCAAATGTAAGTGATAGAGACTATCACTCATAAAACCATGTGAAACCAATTTATTTCTCAAATAAATGGAACAGCAGTCTTATACAAATCTTCCTGTGCTAAACAAGATACAGAAATCAAATTTCTGCTAACAGCAAGTAACAGTTCCTAAGTATCCTGAGCATCTTTGACATACCTTCTTAAGGTGTGTCACCCTTTCATGCTTTTTATGCTTTCCATGTATGTAGGACAATTCCTCTTCTAATGGCTGTACATAATGCAATGGAAACACTTTTCCTTGCAATCAGCCTTTTTCTTGGAACTTTCTTACCTGGCCTTTTCTCGGTCTTCCGCTTCTTCGCAGGCTTCTTCTTCTTCCAGGTAGACTCTCTCTTGGAAGTAGAAGCCAACTTGACAGCGAGAACTATACTCCTTGAACTCTTCAAGATCCCTAAGGTAGTTACCAATTTATTTAACAATTCTGTTTTGGTGCATACAGTCTTGTTCATATGATAGTTTACTATAAACTGTTCATATGAAGCTGGAAGGGATTGCGGGATCAAATCCGCTTGCAATTCCTTATGCGTGGTCATGCTGAGCTTCTCAAGCTCCTCTAAGCCCTTTATCATGGTCAAATCATGATCATGGACGGACTGCCCTTCGCGTATCTTGGCCTTGAAGAGCCTTTTGGACACTTCAAATCATGCTGCGCGACTCTGTTCACCCTACAACTCTTGCAGGTGATTCAATATGTCCCTGGCAGTCTTCATGTTCTCATGCCATTATGTAGCACCTAACTTTGTTGTCATCGTTCGTCCACTTGTCATGCATCTTACGCTGATCAGTGATCGGACAAACTGGTAACATGGAGATGTCATGGTCTAGCATATACCCTAATTTCTCACAATTCAAAACTATTTTAAAATTGCTGAGCCAGTCTTTATAATTGAGTTTGATCAAACGGTTGTTCTCTAGGATATGAGTTAAGAGTTTGGAAGCTAACTTTATAATCCTCGGAGAGTAAAAATTCTAGTTAAAATTTTGTACTTGAACTCTATTTGTTTTAGGGACATTTAAAACAAACACCTCCTACTATTTTCTCGAATCTCTTACACTCCTCCGGTAGAGAAACAGAAACCTGCAACTCTAGGTTTCAAGTAGAATGCTACGGTCCCACAAATTTACATGTTACCTCACCTAACAGTTATTAGTGACATATAAACGATGAGTGTACAACTTCTTGTACAATGCTTCTCAAGCAAGTTGTAGCCAACTTGGTCTCCAAGTCATAAGGACCTCACCTAACAGTTATTGGCCCCGTTCCTTAGTTAAGTCAGACCCACCATATATCCCGCAGAAATAAAGCCGTCATTGGATCCTCACCTAACAGTTATTGGAGCCCAACCCCATCTTTACTCCCACTACATCTCATGTCAATAGAGAGGTCCAGTCCCCCAATGCGACTTGCCCACTGTATCCAGCCGAGACAAATCAACACCGGAAAGACCTTAGTAGCTCTACTACGGTGGAAGATCTCTAGACTTAATATTAGATAATCTAGTCTTAGTGATTCCAACTTTGAGCTCTTCATAGGTGATAATCGATCAATTGACCAATTGAGCAGGTGGGAGGCTCCCCTTACTCAGAGAGTAAGGTCCTAATTAAGTAACCACCTTTAATGCTTTCCTAGAAACCAATTAGAACAATTAACCAAATATGGCTAGCTCAATGTATCATTCACTCTCGACTGATTGAGGAGGTTTTAATCGATTTAGGTTTCGATTAGGGTTTACATCTTATGTAAATATGAAACTTCTTTCATATGTTATGCGTTTACATCTTATGTAAATGACATATTTGTTTAGGTTTATATCCTATGTGAACATGAAATCCTTTCATATATTATGTGTTTACATCTTATACAAATGACATATTAGTTTAGGTTTACATCTTATGTAAATGACCTAACCTATTTGGATTTTATTTACATCCCATGTAAACATTGGTTAACATACATATACATCTCATGCATATATTAATTTTCTTTTTAAGCACAATCCTAAACAAAATTATCCTTTAATAAACATGATTCTATGATTTGATCATATCTTATGCATATCATGCAAATATCAATTTCCTTTTAAGCTTAGGCATAAATAGAAATTTATCTTTTATGATCATGAATCTTTGATTGAATCTTATCACATACTTCTTATGTAATTTCAGATCTGGAAATTTTAATTAAATATGCCATCAACTGAAATTCTGATCATGCAAGATATGATTTTAATTATTGCAATCTCATTGTAATTAAAATTAATCATGCAAGATCTAGATTTTCCAAACAAAAATCTGCATGCTGAAATTTAAAATTTCAGCACGCAAAAATTTCAGCAAGCATATAAATTTTTTAGATCTAAATTAAATCCTAATCAAGTCTATCAATTTTAATCTAAATTCCATAAACGCGGCTCTGATACCACTGAAGGGGGAGTCTCCACTCCTACATGGGTTCGTTCCTATTAAAAATAGGGTGACACCTATGGATACCTATCAGAGCACGCATCTCTATATACCTCCGGACGGAGAGCCACGCTTCGTCACACGATTACGCATGAGAGTTTCCAGAGATCGGTCACAACTCTTGGACCTTTGCTCTGATACCACTGTCGGGTTACCCCCGCACGCGTTGCGACGATCGCAGCGGAAAGACATGCGCGGAGTCGTTCATCTCATGAACGTCTCTAGGAACATTGATTTCAAAAATTCGGAGTTCTCTAACTCAGAAGATTATAAAATTTAAAGGATAGATTAAAATTAATTACGTGATTAATTTTCAGATCTACAAAAATAATTGTAAAGATTAAATCTTTACCTTTGAGCGGGTAGATCTTCACCGCTATCTGATGACCGTGGAAATTGAGTTCGTTTGAAGCTGCACAAGCGTCCGGCCTCTACGGGTATCCACATGAAGATCTGAATCGATCAAGGTCACGATCTCACCGGGGTGCTAGCTCCCTTGCAGAGATCCCTCTTTGATGGTTGGAACTCCTCCAAGCAATCAACTTTTGATTGCTTCCAAGAGAAGAAAGAAGGAGAAGGAGAAACACTTTCTCCTTTTCTTTACCATGGAAGAATAAGGAGGGAAGAGAGGAACACCTGCCTCTCTATATTTTCTTCCATATGGCTGATGAAGAGGAGGAAGAAGGAGAATCATGCTCGCTGCCCCTTTCCTTTGCCTTTGCAGATGGAAGAAGGAAGAGAGGGAGAGATGGCCGCCATGATGAAAAGAAGAGTCTTTTTCCCAAGGGGGGCTTGTTCGTCCGATTCCGGTTTAACTAAAAATATGCTAAACAGATCGTTGTTAGAACTGACAAACAAAGTTTAAATTTAATTTACTCTTACCTGTTCTACCCGAGGAATAGTGGTTGTAAGAGGTCGATCCACAGGGAGGCGGTTGGAGTTGCATAAAAATTAGAACGTTCACTCGGATTCAAAATCGATTTTTGAATAACAAAAGAAAAACATTACTTTGAGGATGTTAAATGATTCTCTAGTCTGCCAGAGAAGATTTTTCATTTGAAAATAACGAAAAGACAAATACTTGGAATAGAAGAGCATTTATAAATTTAATAAAATATTTAACTATTCAAAAGAAAACTTTGGCATAGATGAAAACAGTGCTTAGGAAGATTGAAACCTGAAACATAAACTGCATGAAAGAAAATTTCATATATTGCAACTAAAACAAGAATTCTTGAATGCATAAAAATAAATTGCAGAAATTAAACTTACCCTAAAACATGAATTGCATAAAAGAAAAATTAATGGATTGCATAAAAGAACAATTACAATAGTAAAATGAAGATTGGAAGCCTAATGCTTCCTCCTTCTACAAAATAAAATATAAAGACAAAGGAAGAAAAACAAGAAAACTCCCCTTTTCCCTCTCTCCTATTTTTTATTCTTTCTTTTCACAAAACAGAGCCATCTCCCCTGTTTGATTTTCTTTTTGATTTTCTTTCTTCTCTCCCAAACCGAGCCCTCTCCCCTGTTCTTCTCTTTTCTATGGACCCGACGGCCCCCTCCCTCCTCCTTTTCAACAGCTGAGCACCACCTCCTTTTATAGCTCGCCCCCACCTTGAAGCTGGCTTGAGAATCAAAACGGTGGCGGGATCACGGACGCATCATGGACAACGGACGAGGCTGAAACGCCGGGATTAGCATCCGTATCATGGGCGGAAGCAGAGGCAGAGGGGGGTCTTGAATCCGAAAGGGAGAAGCGGGGATTTCTCGGAGGAAGGCGTGGAAGCTTGATCCGTGGCGTGTGGGGGAGAATCACGGGCGGACATCTCGAATGGCTGGATCCTTGGATGCGGACGCGGGAGCTTGATCCGTCGAGGGGGTGATTCACGGATGGCTAAATCACGGGCGGAAGGAGAGGGCGGACTGCCGGTGATGCGTGGAATGAAGTTGGGACGTTGCGGATGGAAGGAGCTTGACGCTGATCGTGGGATGCTGGAGATGCGGGCGTTGCGATGCGGACAAACGGTTGGAAGAAGCTGCTTCGAACGGGTGCCTGGGAGGAGGCGTGGATCACGGACGCGACGTCGGAGGCTTGGAGATCGCTCGGGATCATTTGGAGGCTGATCCGGCTGGAAGCTGGGATTTGAGAGGAGCTTGGATCACGCTGCAGTCGGACGGGGGCGGATGCTTCACAAGCATGGGAGGTTGAGCCGATCACGAGATCCTTGGAGCTGAAAAGATGGACGGCTGCGATGGTGCCGTGATCCGTGGGATGCTAGGAGGACTCGTTGAAGATGCGGACGGAGTGGATTTATTTGGGATGTTGATGATTAGCTGGGCGGATGGCTGAGAAGGAAATGATCGCGGGGCCTTGATGTGGGACTGATTTGGAAGGTGATCTGATGGACGGCGTGGAATTTCATGCTTGCATGGCAGCTGGAAAATTTGTTGAGCTCGGGCTATCGAGCATTGGGCTCAAACCCAATGTTATTGGGTCTCTTAGATTCCTTGCACTCAAACACAAATACAATGTTAATTCATTAATTTTATCATTAAAAATTAATTATAATACTAATTAAGGTGGAATGATGATTGCACTTTTGTGCTCTCATCACACCCCCCAACTAGCTTATTGCTAGTCTCTAGCAATTTAGTGCAAAAATGATAAAATGAGAGTGCGAAAGTGTAATTTATTATATAAATATACTAAGATAAATACTCATTTTCGTAGAGCATTACGATTGCACTTAGCACGTGCAACAAGCCTTTAAACCCCTAGGTTACCCTAGTGGACGAGTGTTGTCTCATGAGGGTTTGCAGTGAAGTTACCTACAAACTTCAATCCCCTTTTTTTTTCGAAATGAAAGTCTAATTTCAAGTATATAACTGATAAGAATTTCAAAAGTTCACAAGGTTTTAATTGCTAAGTAGCCCAAATTCTAGGTTAGTATGCAATTTAAGTTGAAGTTATTAAGTTTTCTGCTAGGGAGTTGTAATACTTATTTATACTTGAGTGCTTAGTGAAGTCTAGACCATGCACCAGCTAAGGTTTCAAATCTCCAAAATATCGCTAATATTAGTAGTTTCCAAGAGTTGGTCGGACAAGACCTATTTGCTGATTTAAAATCATCTTTTCTGCAGGATTTCGAGAGCTGTGGATATTTACTTTAATACCTCATGGGCTTTATATGTAATATTCCAGTTTACTCGAATTTTTACAACGACGGCTTTCATACTATTGTCTTTTTTTAAGGTCAATATACATTTTTTTGTTTTCCATTTTTTTTTGTTTTTTTTCTTCTCTTTTTTTTTTGAAAGAGAAATGATAATGTATATATTGTGCACTTTTACTCCTGTGATGATTCCTCCATGTAGCAAGCAATTAGTCGACAATTCTCACACCAGTTGGTATGAGGTGTCGGGCATCAAGACTCCCCTACAGACCTATGCTCGGGTTCCTCATCACAAGCCCGCTGACCTTTGACAATAAGTAGCCCTTTTCGATGTACCTGACTAAATCCACCAAGTAGTTTTTTTTTTTTTTTTGGATCAGAAAAAGATGGTTCATCAGGATTCAAGGTTGCTACCATATTCTCAACACAATGTCGAACCTATACCTTAGAAAATGCAGGCCAGATGTGTTGTGAAATTCAAAGCACTAATTAGCTTACAACTCACTAAAAGGAACTTAATAAAAAGAACTCACTTTGCACTACTTCCAACTAGTCATTGGGCTCTTAGATTTTATATACCCTATGTGTTGTAATTTTTTTTTAAATTCCAAAAAATTTTAACTATTTTTTTTATAAAATTCCAAATGCTTAAAAATATCCCCAAACCTAAATCTAACATTGTCCTCAATGTTAAAGAAAAATTAAAGCAGTAAGAGGACAGAGGAGAAGTTACCTGATATGGGTAGGTAAATTGAAAATTGGGGCAAAATCTCCCAAACCTGCATGTTAGTAATTTATTGAATTATTTTTATTATTATTATTATTATTATTTTATTATTATTATTATTTTAATTAGAAAAGATATTTACATGTTGGGTTGCCTCCCAAGAGCGCTAAGTTTTATGTCTTCAGCCAGACAATTCCGATTTACTCATAATAGACAGGGTCGGTCAGAAGTGTCTCCTCGACTTCTGGACTCAGATACTCAAGGTATGGTTTTAAACGATGTCCATTGACTTGAAAAGACCTACTATCCTTGGTATTGCATATTACTACTGCACCATGCGGATGCACTTTCTCTACTGTATGGGCCAGTCCAGCGAGATTTAAGTTTTCCAGGGAATAGATGTAATCGAGAATCATATAAAAGAACTTTTTGTCCTTGGTGAAACTTTTTACGAGTAATTATTTTATCATGCATGATTTTCATGCGATTTTTGTACTTCTTAACACACTCGTAAACATCGTTCCTAATTTCTTCAAGCTCGTCGAGCTGTAGCTTTCTATGTTCTCCTGCCTTGTCGAGATCGAAATTTAGGCGTTTAATTGCCCAATAGGCCTTGTGTTCTAACTCGACAGGTAAATGGCAAGCCTTGCCATAGACAATCCTATATGGGGACATTCCAATTGGTGTTTTGTAGGCCGTTCGATATGCCCACAATGCATCCGTTAACCTAAGGGACCAATCCTTTCGAGATGGGTTGACAGTTTTTTCAAGGATGGTCTTGATTTCTCTATTGGAAATCTCAACTTGTCCACTTGTTTGTAGATGATATGGTGTACCGACCTTGTGGGTGATGTTGTACTTCCTAGCAAGGGCTTTAAAAATTCTATTGCAAAAATGTTTTCCCCCATCACTAATGATAGCACGAGGGGTGCCAAAGCGAGCAAAGACAGACTCCTTAAGAAACTTGATCACTACTTTGTGATCATTGGTTTTACACGCGATAGCCTCAATCCACTTAGATACATAGTCAACAGCTAGGAGTATGTACTGGTGCCCAAATGACATAGGAAAAGGACCCATAAAATCAATACTCCAAACATCAAAGATTTCTACAATTAAGATTGGGTTCAGGGGCATCTCATTTTTTCTTGAAATTTTTTCTAGTCTTTGACATCGGTCACATGCTTTACAATACTCGTGTGAGTCATGAAATAGTGTGGGCCAATAGAATCCGCACTGCAAACCTTTGCAGCCGTCTTTTTACCACTGAAATGACCACCACAAGCGTGGTCATGACAAAAGGAAAGGACTTTCCTTTGTTCGTATTCAGGGATACACCGTCGGGTGATCTGATCAGGGCAATATTTAAATAGGTATGGTTCATCCCAGAAATACCACTTCACACGAGCTAGAAAGCGAAATTGCTCCTGTTTGGTCCAAGAGCTGGGCATTTGTTCAGTAACGAGGTAGTTGACTATGTCAGCATACCATGGAACATTGGTATGGGAAATCATCATTAGTTGTTCATCCGAAAAAGTTTCGGATACAGGTAAGGATTCTGCAGATGACTCAACAATCAGTCTGGACAAGTGGTCAGCTACTACAATTTCAGATCCCTTTTTATCTCGAATTTCGAGATCAAATTTCTGGAGCAATAGGATCCAATGAATGAGCCTTGCCTTAGCATCCTTTTTTGTGAGAAGGTACTTAAGGGTGGCATGATCGGAATAAACAAGAACCTTAGATCCTATCAGGTAGGGACGAAATTTATCTAGGGCAAAAACAACTGCCAACAATTCTTTTTCAGTGGTGGAATAGTTGAGTTGGGCGTCATTCAGAGTTTTGCTCGCATAATGAATAACATGGGGAAGCTTCTCTACTCGCTGACCAAGACAGCACCTATGGCATAATCAGATGCATCACACATGATTTCAAAAGGACGACTCCAATCAGGACACCTTATGATGGGTGCTGAAGTCAATTCAGATTTCAGTCTTTCGAAAGTAGTTACACAAGTTGGTGAAAAATTGAAAACAGTATCTTTGGCCAACAAATCACATAAGGATTTTGATATTTTGCTAAAATCCTTGATAAAGCGGCGGTAAAAACCCGCATGCCCTAAAAATGATCGAATTTCCCTAATAGTCTTAGGAGGTGGCAATTTAGCAATTAATTCTACCACCTCAATTAATTTGGCCTTATCCACCTCAATTCCCCTTTGTGACACAATGTGTCCTAAAACAATACCTGATTCTACCATGAAATGACACTTCTCCCAGTTAAGAACTAAATTTTTCTCTTTACAGCGTTCTACAACAAGTGTCAAGTGGTACAGACATTCATCAAAATTGGATCCAAATACAGAAAAATCATCCATGAAAACTTCTAAAAATTTCTCCACCATATCGGAGAAAATACTCATCATACACCGTTGGAATGTAGCTGGTGTATTGCATAGCCCAAAAGGCATGCGACGATAGGCAAAAATGCCATAAGGACAGGTGAATGTGGTTTTCTCTTGATCCTCACGTGCGATAGGGACTTGGTTATATCCAGAATAACCATCGAGGAAACAGTAATGGGAGTGGCTAGCTAGCCGTTCTAGCATTTGATCGATGAAGGGTAGAGGAAAGTGGTCTTTCCTAGTCATGGCATTAAGCTTCCTATAGTCGATGCATACTCGCCATCCCGTTTGGACTCGAGTAGGGACTAAATCATTGTGATCATTTTTCACCACAGTGATGCCAGACTTTTTAGGTATGACTTGAACTGGGCTTACCCACTGACTATCAGAAATAGGATATATAATCCCTGCATCTAAAAGCTTGATGACCTCGGCTCGAACTACGTCTTCATGATTGGATTAAGTCGCCTTTGTGGTTCTCTAGAAATTTTTGCATCTTCTTCTAGATGAATTTTATGTTGGACCACAGAAGGACTAATCCCCTTAATATCAGCTATAGACCAACCGATAGCTTCCTGATTCTTCCAAAGGATACTTAACAGCTTCTCTTCCTGTTCTTTAGTTAGATTCGATGCAATTATAACAGGTAAGGTCTTGTTTTCTCCAAGAAATGCATACTTCAAGTTTTCGGGAAGGTCTTTAAGTTCTAGTTGTGGAGGTTTGACATTGGATGACACTAGCTGAGATTCCGAAATAGGCAATGATTCAAACTTGGTGGCCCATCTGCTAGTATCCATCACAGGAATGGAATCTAACAATGCATTAACCTCTTGACTTGACTCACAATCTTGACCAAAATTAGCCAAACATCTTTCTAATGGGTTAGAATAACTCGACTCTTCAAAAGAACTGCTAATCATATTCTCAATCATATGAATTTCTTCCAAATCGTCCATCTCAGTTGACTGACTACTACTATGAAAAACATTGAGCTGGACAGTCATGTTCCCAAAGGCTAGAGTCATTATTTCATTTCGGCAACTAATCACAGCATTTGAAGTGGCCAAAAATGGTCTACCTAGGATCAATGGAATGTGACTTTCTGAATTTTTTACTGGTTCAGTTTCAAGGACTACAAAATCCACAGGATAGTAGAATTCATTAACTTTTACAATCACATCCTCCACAATTTTTTTGGGATACTTCACAGTCCTATCTGCTAATGACAAGGTAATGTTTGTGGGCTTTAATTCCCCCAAACCTAGTTCGGTGTAGACAGAATAGGGTAATAGGTTTACACTTGCTTCTAAGTCTAATAGGGCTCTCCGAATGATGGTGTCTCCTATTTTAATTTCAACAGTGGGGTAACCAGGGTCCTTGTATTTTGGGGCAATCTGTTGTTGAATAAGAGATGAGGCTTGTGCCGCCATCACAGCTTGCCTAGGAATACTGGTTTTCTTTTTCACCGTGGTTAGGTCTTTTAAGAATTTTGTGTAGGAGGGGATCTGTCTGATGGCATCTAGGAAGGGTAATTTTATTTGAACATTTTTAAAGACTTCCATGATTTCATCGTACTGAGATTTTTTCTTTGAGTCTTGTAGTCTACTAGGAAAGGGAGCCTTATGTGTGTAAGTTTCTATTAGTTTCTCCTCTATTCCTTGTGTTCCCTGTTCTTGTGCCTTTTTCTGGGTGGGGTTTGGTTCATGTTTTTCTTCTTTTTCTTGCACAGGAAGTTGGACTTTGTTGTCCACTTGCTTGCCAGACCGTAAAGTGGTAATTGCCTTGACTTCATGGGTAGGGTTTCCATTAGAATCAATCTGAAACTGGCCTCTCGGCCCTTGATTCTGTTGTCTACTAGGGTTAGGTACTGGCTGACTGGGCAATTCACCTCTCTTCCTATCCCCTAGAGAGTTAGCTATTTGGCTCAGACTAACCTCAAGTTTTGCAATCGCTTGCGCATGGAATTGGTTAGTTTGTGTTTGAGCCATGTTGGTCTATTGTTGCTGTTGGATGAAGTCTTGTTGCTGCTTCATCATATTAGCCATCATGGTTTCTAAAGTTGAAGATTGTTGTGGGGCAGGGGTATTGTAAGTAGGTATAGATGGAACCAAAGGTTGGTTCATTTGTGATGGACCTATCCTGAAAAAGTTCCTCTGAAAACCTGGTGGACCACCTTGATGCTGAATAGGTTCGTTCTGCTTGTATGAAAAATTTGGGTGGAACCTATTATCAGGGTGGTAAACTGGGCTGAATGAATTGGGAGTGGGCTTCTTGAAGGCACTATATGAGTTTAGAGCATTTGCCTGCTCAGCCTTAATGTTGGGTAAACTAGGACAACACTCCACTAGATGCTCAGAATTGTTACACAAGATACATAAACTTTGTGACTCTTGATCCACTTTCATGATGGGATTTAACTCTTTTATATGAACTTGAGCTAATGGAAACAGTGAAAGCATCAAACTTTTTGCTTAAGTTGTTCATTCCAGTCACCAGATTGGACATGATATTTTTTAGTTCGGGTCTGCTTTCATTTCATAATTGCCTGGTTTTTTAGACCCGAACTCATCTCTATTTACTTCCTCACCATAGCTACTCCAATTTTGAGCGTTCTCGGCTAAGTCAACAAGAAATTCATAGGCTTGATCCGGGATTTGGTTCATGAACCTACCCTTGTGCATGGACTCAATCATGTTTCTATGTGCCGGAGTTAGTCCTTTATAAAAGAAGTGGACTAGATCAGCCTTGTCAAGCCCATGGTGCGGGCACTTGACTAAAAGATCATGGAATCTTTTCCAAAGTTGGAAAAATTCCTCCTCAGATTTTTCTCTAAAAGTTCTGATGGCATCCTTAATTTTTTCAGTCTTTACCATGGGATAGAACTTAGCCATGAACTTCCTAGATAGTTGTTCCCATGATGTGATGGAATTTGAAGCAAGGGAATACAGCCATGCAGCAGCACGATCCTCTAAAGTCATGGGAAACAACCTTAATTTAATACCCTCTTCATCTAAGTTTTGATTTCTAAACGTTTGACAGATTGTCAAAAATTTGTTTAGATGAATGTAGGGTTGTTCACTCTCGAACCCATGAAACTTGGGTAACATGTTTATTGTTGCAGCCCGAATCTCGAATTGGGCTGCATTATTGATTGGTAATACTATGCAAGTAGGGGGACTAGCAGATGCGGGTGCGAACAACTCATTTAAAGTTCTAATGTGTTCACCCATTGTAGAGATTAACGGTTGGCTTACAGTTCGCAAGTTGTGATGAAAAGTTCTGTCAATCTCAGGATCAAATGGGGTTAATTTATCCCTTAATGACCTTCTACCATGCATACATTATCAACACTTCATTATATTTGACTCTTAAAATAAACGAAATCCTAAGAGAAGAGAAGGGCTAGACACAGATGACCACAACCAACACCACACAACAATTTGACCCTATTAGTCTTAGAACTAAGTGAGGTTTATTAGCTTCTTAAATCTAGTTGCACAGAGATTTATCAGGTTAAAAAGTTTCTGAAATTCTCTCTAGATTAGACAGCTCCTAATCTCCCTTTCAGATTAAGCTTGAGCTTACCAGTTAAGCAATCTAGTAACCAGTGACCAGAAAAGTCCCGGGGTGTGTAGTGGTGCCAGAAGGGATACACCGATACCACAATATCCGTAACAGTTCTCACTGTTGTAAAACTTTTCTAGACATCACCAATTACTAAATTCTCACTGGAGTGGCTTTCAGCCGCTTCTTTCCAAGAGCCTAATTGAGCTCGAAAACCCTAAGGCCAACGTCTAATTGATTTTAATTTAATTTGGCTTAGGATATGTATGCAAGGTGGTAATTTTTGGGTTAAGGACAGGTAATGACTTTCCGACCTTATCTTTTTAATGAATTTTGCCCTTAAATTATTTTATGCAAATACTTAATACTAAATGCAGCAAATAATCAATGGTTTTTTAAAGTTTATGCAATGTCATTAGGTTGTACTGATTAAATGAGCAAGCAATTTTTTTTATTTTTTTTATTTTTTTTAATTTTTTTTAATTTTATGTTGTTTTTTTAAAATTTGTTATATAGGAATAACTTGAATGTAAACTAAAACTAATCCTTATGCGTCAGTCAATCTCCGAATGCCCGTTGAATATGCTCTGGAGATTACTCCGTGAGGAGCCCCAATAGAGGTATGATCACCTCGGAGGATTGCACCCTATCAATTACTAGCAAAAATAATATTTTTTTTAAAAAAAATTTAATTAATTTTTTAACCTTTTTTTTAAATTTAAATTTCAAATTTCGAATCACAGAATACAAATTTTGAATTTAAATTTTTGAATTTTTTGAATTTTGGAAATTTTTTCAAATTTTTTTTCAATTATCTTTTTTTTTGAATTAAATTTTTTTTATTTTTTTAAAAAAAACTTTAAATTTCGAATTTCAAATTTTAGAATTTAATAACTACGAAATTATTAACTAGAAATTATCAAAATAAGAAAAATTAATAAAAATAAAAATAAAAACTTACTACCGGAGTGCGTTCACTTCGGGCATCCAAAATTTGATTTGATCTTCGTGATCGTTCTTGCTTCTCGATTTGCCTCCCCGGCAACGGCGCCAAATTCTGTTCGTCCGATTCCGGTTTAACTAAAAATATGCTAAACAGATCGTTGTTAGAACCGACAAACAAAGTTTAAATTTAATTTACTCTTACCTGTTCTACCCGAGGAATAGTGGTTGTAAGAGGTCGATCCACAGGGAGGCGGTTGGAGTTGCATAAAAATTAGAACGTTCACTCGGATTCAAAATCGATTTTTGAATAACAAAAGAAAAACATTACTTTGAGGATGTTAAATGATTCTTTAGTCTGCCAGAGAAGATTTTCCATTTGAAAATAACGAAAAGACAAATACTTGGAATAGAAGAGCATTTATAAATTTAATAAAATATTTAACTATTCAAAGAAAAACTTTGGCATGGATGAAAACAGTGCTTAGGAAGGTTGAAGCCTGAAACATAAACTGCATTAAAGAAAATTTCATATATTGCAACTAAAACAAGAATTCTTGAATGCATAAAAATAAATTGCAGAAATTAAACTTAACCTAAAACATGAATTGCATAAAAGAAAAATTAATGGATTGCATAAAAGAATAATTACAATAGTAAAATGAAGATTGGAAGCCTAATGCTTCCTCCTTCTACAAAATAAAATATAAAGACAAAGGAAGAAAAACAAGAAAACTCCCCTTTTCCCTCTCTCCTATTTTTTATTCTTTCTTTTCACAAAACAGAGCCATCTCCCCTGTTTGATTTTCTTTCTGATTTTCTTTCTTCTCTCCCAAACCGAGCCCTCTCCCCTGTTCTTCTCTTTTCTGTGGACCCGCCGGCCCCCTCCCTCCTCCTTTTCAACAGCCGAGCACCACCTCCTTTTATAGCTCGCCCCCACCTTGAAGCTGGCTTGAGAATCAAAACGGTGGCGGGATCACGGACGCGTCATGGACAACGGACGAGGCTGAAACGCCGGGATTAGCATCCGTATCATGGGCGGAAGCAGAGGTAGAGGGGGGTCTTGAATCCGAAAGGGAGAAGCGGGGATTTCTCGGAGGAAGGCGTGGAAGCTTGATCCGTGGCGTGTGGGGGAGAATCACGGGCGGACATCTCGAATGGCTGGATCCTTGGATGCGGACGCGGGAGCTTGATCCGTCGAGGGGGTGATTCACGGATGGCTAAATCACGGGCGGAAGGAGAGGGCGGACTGCCGGTGATGCGTGGAATGAAGTTGGGACGTTGCGGATGGAAGGAGCTTGACGCTGATCGTGGGATGCTGGAGATGCGGGCGTTGCGATGCGGACAAACGGTTGGAAGAAGCTGCTTCGAACGGGCGCCTGGGAGGAGGCGTGGATCACGGACGCGACGTCGGAGGCTTGGAGATCGCTCGGGATCATTTGGAGGCTTATCCGGCTGGAAGCTGGGATTTGAGAGGAGCTTGGATCACGCTGCAGTCGGACGGGGGCGGATGCTTCACGAGCATGGGAGGTTGAGCCGATCACGAGATCCTTGGAGCTGAAAAGATGGACGGCTGCGATGGTGCCGTGATCCGTGGGATGCTAGGAGGACTCGTTGAAGATACGGACGGAGTGGATTTATTTGGGATGTTGATGATTAGCTGGGCGGATGGCTGAGAAGGAAATGATCGCGGGGCCTTGATGTGGGACTGATTTGGAAGGTGATCTGATGGACGGCGTGGGATTTCATGCTTGCATGGCAGCTGAAAAATTTGTTGAGCTCGGGCTGTCGAGCATTGGGCTCAAACCCAATGTTATTGGGTCTCTTAGATTCCTTGCACTCAAACACAAATACAATGTTAATTCATTAATTTTATCATTAAAAATTAATTATAATACTAATTAAGGTGGAACGATGATTGCACTTTTGTGCTCTCATCAGGGCTGGCCCCCTTTTTATTCTTTTTCATCTTGATGCCCTAGGCGTGGCCTCCTCCTTAAAATTAGGAAGAGCCATACCCCAGCCGGTTCTTGCGTCCCGGACACCCGGGACGCGCATCCCGGCCATCCGGGACGTGGATCCTGGGAGCACGCCCAACTTGATCAAATCAAGTGGGGCGTGGGGCCTCCTTTGATTGGATGCTGAAATCCTCCTCTAAAGAGGATTAGGTGAATCCAATCCTTATCCATATTAGTCCTAATCTAATTAGGATCCAATTAGATCATGACTCAATTGAACTCTTCAATCCTAATCTAATTAGGAGTCATCTTTATCTATTAGACCAATAGTTAATTAGGACTCATACAATTTTAGTCCTAATCCAATTAGAACTTTAGGAATCCTACCCAAGTAGGACTCTAATAATTTGAATTCCTAATCAAATTAGAACTCTAGGTGTCCTACTCCAAGTATACTCGAAGTAGGACTCTTGAACCTTATCATATAAGATTGAGCCCAATTAATTAAGTCCAATTGATTCAATCAAATTGCAATCCAATTACAATTAATTTCTTCTTCAACTCACTAACTCTTAGTGGGTTAAATTAATTATCAATCAAATTGACAATTACAAACTATTGTGATTCGAAATCACAATCCACCCATTAGATCAATCATATCCTCTATTGTGTGTGACTCCATAGGTTCTATTCTGTCTAGTAGTGAGATATATTGTGATCCCTATCACAATATCATTGAAACTTCTTTCAATGGGTTGGAACAATTCCAACTCTTCTCATTCGGGTTCACTGATCATCAAGTGAATGCTTCTGAGTCTCACAATCCATCAGTGACACCTAGCAGCATATAGTGGCAACCCAGTAGAATGAAATAGATGAACCTCTAGGTGCAGTTAGCATATGATACAGTCCCTCTATCGTGGATCCCGACAGGATGGAGGTCAAGGATAACTCGTCAAACCCCATCATCTGTCATATGTAAAATTTATTCGACTTCAGTTCGAGATTGGAAAACTCTTTTTCCAAAAACTACCTTGGCCAAGGATTTACGAACTCAGTCTCATAAATCACATAGGATCTCTCCTAATCTATCAAGATCGATAGATTCCATCTAGATGCACCCCTACTCCTACAATGAACCTACTGCAGTCAATCTGCACCATAAGGACCCAAATGGATAGGGCCCATATTTATGTGCTCGTCAAACTGAGGCATCGCAGGTCAAAGAATCAGTCATACAACTGCAGCATCAAGTATGTCACTGACGAGTGGATAGACATCCAAGTGACTACTTGCTTTGGTCACGCTCAGTACCCTTGTTCTCTAACAAGCACTTGCACAATCACTCTAGTGTCCCCACACTATGGACTCAAGACTCATCCATCTGACTAAGTGATCTGTGCACTAATCTCAGCGGATCGATCACCGTCCCTCATGATAAATCCATCGATCAGGAGCAATTAGGAATTAATCACCAATGACACATGCCTCAAATTCTCAATTCTTGAGAATATATGTCATCATCTTATTAATTCCTTGAACGATTCATGGACACATAAGAATATGAATGAAAAGAATGCCCATCCTAATAAATTCATTATTAGGTCAAGTATAAATTTATGTCCCAGAACAAAATAATGCGTCAGCCAAATTAGCTTCTAGGGCATACTTCTAACACCCTCGCCCTAAGAACCTAGGTGCAAGCCAAAGGTGTGGTCACTCTAGCTCTCCCTCTGAAGATGGCTTCCAATCCTGATGACCTTTCTCCACACCGACTGGAAAAAATTTCCAAGTGGTAAGTTGAACTCAATTGCAAGATCAAGGAGACGCAAAACAAGATCAAGGCCCTACAAGGATGGAATATCGAAGTAAGAGATGATTTGGAGATGATGAACGAGCCTGCCTTACCAAAAAAATCATGGAGGAGCCCTTGCTAAAGAAGTTCAAAATACTCAAGTTAAAGCATTACAATGGTACCATGGATCCAATGGACCATCTCAAGAGCTTCAAAGCTCTCATGCTAATCCAAGGAACAACTACTATCATGATGTATAGGGCCTTCCCAACCACTCTCAAGATGGTTGTTGCCTAGTTATGCAACCCAAGAGAGGGGATGAATTAGGTTTTCAAAACTTTGAGCAATAAGTGCAACAGAATGAAAATTTAATGTGTGTGTGCCGTGCAATGAAAAATATAAGCTATAAGTAAATGTGCAAAAAGAATAAAGCGTACAAATTAGACACCACAAATATAAAAGGTTTATAGTGGTTCGGTGCCAACCTTACACCTACTTCCACTCTTCAAGATATCTTTTTGAGAATTTTTACTATAATCTCTCCAAGATTACAACATGATTATTTTGATCGGTCTCACAACCAACTTAGTTGATTTTCAATGAAAATCAACTAAAACCACCACCAAGCCTTTCCTAGACTTAATACAATCTAATTCACGATTTGAATGGACTTTTTTCTAAGTTTCAATCCCTAAAACTTGTCATAACAGAGTATAAGAAATTATAATACAAATAGAGTAAAGCCCCCAAAAATAAAATTAACAAAGAATTGATGGAGCTCTTAGAAGAAGTTGTTGAATGGACTTGAATGCTTTATACCAACTCTCTTTTACAATGGAAAATGTGATCTTTAAGTTCACAGTGAATGCACTTGAATATTTCTTGTTTTTCTCTTTCTTTTCTTTTTTCTTTTTTCTTTTTTCTTTTTGTGCTTTTTGTTCTCTATGTCTTTCTTAGGTGTGTCTATGCATCTATATCTTCAAAAAGTAGTTGAAAAACATTTGTAGTCATTAGACAAGCTAAGGCAAAAATGACCATTCTGATTTATAGAAAAACTAACCGTTATTGTTGTCAGGTGCAGTCGGGTAAACTCGACTTTTTTAGGGGTCGACTCATGATATTAAAGAGTCGACTCGAGATATCTCTTGTTTTTGCCTATGGGCATTATGAAGTCGACACTTCTATTCTTTGGGGTCAACTCATGGTCCTCCAAGGTCGACTCGCTAACATACTGATTTTGGCAGCTTTTTATCTTCTATTTGTGGTCATTATGGTGTCGACTCATTATGTGGAGTGATTGATTATATCCCTATTTGATTTTGATGACCTCAAAGTATTTGAGTATATTTCATGTTGTACTAATGAATTCAATCTAGTGTTTCAGGCGAATATATGTGAATTTACCTTTAAGAGCATCGAGCCTTGGTTCAAAGTCATTTGGCTAAGTGTTGAGCTCAATTAAGCCAAAGTCTAAAGTTCGAGTCGACTCCGGAAGATTGCGAGTCGACTCTAAGTGTTTCAAAGATTCTGGCAAAAGCTCGAGTCAACTCCGGTACACTACGAGTCGACTCCGACTGAGAACAGATAGAAGGACAGAAAGATGAATTTCAGACCCTATCATCGAGTCGACTCCGATGCTTGCCGAGTCGACTTCCGACGGTTCCGAGTCGACTCCAAGGAGTAACAGACAGAAAGATAGAGAAGTATTTTCTATATCCGGTTACCGAGTCGACTCCAGAAGGATGCGAGTCGACTCCAACGTTTGGCGAGTCGACTCCTAAACATGCCAGAGTCGACTTTCAGAGAAAAGCGGACTGAAAGGCAAAAAGCCAAACTCAGTGACCCTGTGAACGAGTCGACTCCGAGAATTCGAGATTCGACCCCAAGTCAGCCGAGTCGACCCCAACAAAGTGTGAGTCGACTCCGAGGCAGCTCAGATCAACAGACAGAGGATCGATTTTTCGGGCTCTGAGAGCCAAGTCGACTCCAAGAGGATCAGAGTCGACTCGAGAGAGAAATGCAGAAAAATAGATCTCTAGAATCCTGAGAACGAGCCATCTCCAAAATGCCGAGTCATCTCCAGATCTTGGCGAGTCGACTCCAGGGTTGGCCTGAGTCGACTCCAGGTTGGAACGTCACTTTAATTCAAATCCTGAACAGTGGGCGAGTCATCTTCAGTAAAGCATAAGTCGACTCCAGCAACAGCCGAGTCGACTCCAGATCGAGTGAGTCGACTCCAACCCCAACGGATACATTGTCAGAAGGTGCAAATTATGCAGAACGGCCACAAATCAGTGTCTAATGGGTATTTTTCAAAAGGGACTGTTTAAATAGCCAGAAAAAACAGTAGTAGACAACATGAGAGCTATTCCATTCAAGTAAAAAGGCATTTCCACCTACCAAAAGTTTTCAAGAGTAAATACAAGCAAAAGAAGAAAGAGGTGCATTCAACTCCATCCGACAAGCACTTCCTTTGCTTTCAAGGCTCTCCTACTGTCCTCAAATCTTCAGTACTTTCCAGATGAGACCCAAAAATCGAGAAGTCCCTACTTTCCATTCCAAAATCTGTTAGAGGGCTTCTAACCTTTACTTTGCATTTATTGTTTTCACATCTGCTTGTTTAGAAGCTTTCTCTATGAAATCCCAAACACTACTTTCTTACTTGATTTAATCAGAGGATTGAATCAAGGGTTGTAAGGTTAGTTGGTGAGCCGAAGTTAAAACCAACGGTGTAAGGGTTTGATTGTGATCTCGAAAAAATAATCGGATAGTTCTAGTCGGTGAGCCTGCGAAAATCGACTGAGTTCGTTGTGATCTCGCGAAAACAACAAGTTGGGTTGTGAACTTGTAAAACAACCGGCTGTAATCCAAGAAATTATAGTGAACTCCCAAGTGAAGCTTGGGGAGTGGACGTAGGAGCAAGGGTTGGCTCCGAACCACTATAAAATCTCCTTGCGTTTGCATTGGCTATTTGTCTCTTCCAATCTCCTCATCAAGAAGCTTAATTAACTTGCTTGCATTAGATTTAATTATTTACTAATCAAGTTTTTAATTGGTCGAGAATTAATCCAAACCCAATTCATCCCCCCTCTTGGGTTGTCTCTTTGGGCAACAAGTGGTATCAGAGCCGGAGCTCTTATATTAAAAGAGTAAAAGATCAAAATGACAACCCCTTTTGGATCTACTCTTAGTGAGGGGCAATCCACCAATAGGCCTCCATTCTTCAATGAAACTAACTACACCTATTGGAAGGCTAGAATGAGGATATTTATCCAAGCCCAAGACTATGATGTTTGGAGCATCATAGTTAATGGACCATATATTCCTTCTATTTATGTAGATAATATTACTATACCCAAGCTTGAAAAAGATTGGGATGACAGTGATAGAAGGAAGGCACAACTAAATGTCAAAGCAATGAATGTACTTTTTTGTGCCTTAGACCATAATGAATTCAATAGAATCTCTACTTGCAATTCTGCAAAAGAGATATGGGATAGACTTGAAGTGACCCACGAGGGCACGAATCAAGTCAAGGAATCTAAAATAAACATGCTAGTTCATAAGTATAAACTGTTTAAAATAGAATCTAATGAAATCATCACTTGCATGTTCACTAGATTTACTGATATTGTCAACGGCTTAAAAAGTCTTGGCAAAAGTTATACTAAAAGTGACCTTGTCAGAAAAATTCTTCGATCTTTACCAAGATCATGGAAAGCCAAGGTAACGGCGATCCAAGAAGCTAAAGACTTGAACAAGCTGCCACTCGAGGAGCTCCTTGGATCTTTGATGACACATGAGCTCACAATGAAGCAACACAGTGAAGAAGAGTCCTCCTACAAGAAAAAGGTAATTGCCCTTAAGTCTACTTCTTCTAACAAGGATCCTCTTGCAGTAGCAGCAGTGAAGAAGAAGACAATGAGGGAGATGAAGATGAGGCTCTTCTCGTGCAAAAGTTCAGAAGATTCATCAACTGGAAGAAGTCCTTTCATCAGAAGAGAGGTTTCTCTAGTTCCTACAATAAGGATAAAGGTAAGAAAAGGAAAAGTGAGGGAATCGAATGCTATGAATGCAAGAAGCTGGGATATTTCAGAATCGACTGTCCCTTGCTGAAGAAGGGCAGCAAATACAAAAAGAAGAAAGCTCTTGTGTCCACTTTGACAGACTCCAATCAATCATCATCATCATCGGATGAGGAACAAGAGGAAAAAGCAAATTTTTGTTTTATGGTGAACAAAAATGAGGTAATATCTGAAACACATTTAGATTTTATCTTTGATGAATTGTATGATGCTTTTAATGAACTAATGGATGAATATAAGACAATAAACCTTAAAAATAAAGAATTGAAACTAACTAATCAATCTCACACTCATAAGTATGATAAATTAATTAAGGACAAGGACTCTATCATCAAAGAAAACTTAGAACTTAAAACAAGAAACCAATTGCTAACTCAAAAAACTAATACTTTAATTAAAGATAACGAAAGACTAACTAAGGAAGTTTCAGAACTTAAAAACAGTAACCGAGATCTAAAAGATAACTTTACAAAAGATCTAAATTTACTAAAAATAGAAAAACTGAACTTAACAAAAGAACTTGAAAAATATAAACCTATAGTTGAGAAGTTTACCTTTAGTTCTGAAAAACTAGAAATGATTCTTAATAGTCAAAGAGTTGTATTTAATAAAGCCGATTTAGGGTATAAGCCTAACAACAAGCAAAAATTTTTTTAAATTTTTTTTGTAAAAGCCGGAGAAAGTAAAACCAAAAATATAACTTGTTTTTGTTGTGGTAAAGTAGGACATATAGCAAATGTATGTAACCACAAAAAAACTAAAGTTAAAAGAATGATTAAAAAGATTTGGGTTCCACAAGGAACCAACATTACTAACCTTGAAAGATCCAAGAAAACTTAGGTATCTAAAACTGTATGATTTTCTTGTATAGGAGTGTCTTGCAGCCAAGGTCAACAAATACTGTTGGTACTTGGATAGTGGCTGCTTAAGACACATGACGGGTGACAAGGAGCAATTCTTCATCCTAGAGCCTAAAGAGGGAGGTGCGGTGACGTTTGGAGACAACAACCAAGGTCACATCATTGGTATAGGTAAAATACAAATCACTCCTTCAACCTTCGTTGATAATGTACGGTTTGTAGATGGTCTTAAGCATAACTTACTTAGTGTTAGTCAATTATATGATAGAGGTTTTGATGTTCTGTTTAAGCCATCTTTATGCATCATAACCAACTCAATTGACAATAGCTTAGTATTCAAAGGAATAAGACGTGGCAATGTTTATGTAGTAGATCTTGAAAATCTCGCCAATAATAGCCGTTGCATAGTAGCTAGTAATTCTAAAGTCAATGATACAAGTTGGTTATGGCACCGTAAATTAGGTCATGCAAGTATGGATACAATATCAAAATTAGTTAAAAGAGATTCTGTGATTGGTTTGCCAAAGCTAAAATTTGAGAAAAATAAAATTTATGAAGCATGTCAATATGGCAAACAATCTAGAAGTTCCTTTAAATCCATAAATTGTGTCTCTACTACTAGACCCCTTGAACTACTTCACATGAATTTTTTTGGACCAACTAGAACCACAAGCCTTGGTGGAAACAAGTATGGCCTTGTCATTGTAGATGATTTTTCTAGATGCACATGGGTCATGTTTTTAGCTCATAAAGATGAAGCATTTTCAGTATTTAAGAAATTTTATAAGAAAGTAACTAACTCAAGAAATGCTTCAATTATAGCTATTAGGAGTGATCATGGAACGAAATTTGAAAATCATCTATTTGATGAATTCTGTAGTAAAAAGGGAATAACTCATAATTTCTCTGCACCTAGGATACCACAACAAAATAGAGTTGTGGAAAGAAAGAATAGAACCCTAGAGGAAATGGCTAGAACTATGTTGTGTGAAAGTAACCTCCCAAAGTATTTTTGGGGAGAAGCCATTAACACATCATGCCATATATTAAATAGAGTTCTATTAAGACCAATTATAAAAAAATACCTTACAAACTTTGGAGAGATAGAAAGCCCAAAGTAAACTACTTTCATGTGTTTGGATGTAGGTGTTTCATTCATAATAATGGCAAAGATGACTTAGGTAAATTTGATTCCAAATCTGATGAAAGTATCTTTTTGGAATATTCTACATCAAGTAAGGCTTATAGAGTCTTCAACAAAAGAACCCTTGTAATTGAAGAATCCATCCATGTTGTTTTTGACGATTCTAATGATGCTTCCTCCAGCAAGAGAGTAGTATTTGATGATGATGCAGGAATAATTGAAGAAAAGATGGATCACATGACTCTATAAGAGGATGAACCCAAGCAAGTTGAAGAAACTACAACAAGCGAAGATGTTATTGCCGAACATGAGCTTACAAAGGCTTGGAGGTTTGCTCACGGTCATCCTAAAGAATTAATCTTAGATGATTCATCTCAACCTGTTAGAACTAGAGCCTCTCTTAGAAACTTAAATAATCATCTTGCATTTGTTTCACATTTAGAACCTAAAATCATTGAAGAAGCTGAAAGTGATGTAAATTGGATAAATGCTATGCAAGAGAAACTTAACCAATTTACAAGAAATAAAGTATGGAACTTAGTTCAAAGACCCACTGAATACTCAATAATAGGAACTAAATGGATATACAAAAATAAACTTGTTGAAAATGGAGTTGTGGTTAGGAACAAGGCTAGACTAGTAGCAAAGGACTATAATCAAGAAGAAGGTATAGATTTTGATGAGACTTTTGCTCCTGTAGCTAGACTTGAGGCAATTAGATTGTTACTAGCATTTGCATGTAATAAAGATTTCAAATTATTCCAAATGGATGTAAAAAGTGCCTTCTTGAATGGGTATATTAATGAGGAGGTTTATGTAGAACAAACTTCTAGTTTTGAGAATCATCAATACTCCAATCATGTTTATAAACTAAATAAAGCACTTTATGGTCTAAAACAAGCCCCTAGAACATGGTATGAAAGACTTAGCAAATTTCTATTAGACCATAAATTTTTTAGAGGAAATGTTGATACAACTCTATTTTTGAAAAAGGAAAACAAAAATATATTAGTAGTGCAGATTTATGTAGATGATATTATTTTCGGTGCTACTAACAATCGCCTTTGCGAAGAGTTTGCTGAATTAATGTAGAGTGAATTTGAGATGAGCATGATGGAAGAATTGAACTACTTTCTCGGACTTCAAATCAAACAATCCAAGGAAGGAATTTTCATCAATCAAGCTAAATACATCAAGAAAATGCTAAAGAAGTTTGATATGGATAGAAACAAGTCAATTGGCACTCCCATAAGCTCATCATGCAAACTAGATAAAGATGAATCAGGTAAATCAGTAGATTAAAAGCTGTATAGAGGTATGATAGGATCTTTATTATATCTTACAGCAAGTAGACCTGATATCATGTTTAGTGTATGCATGTGTGCTAGATATCAATCTAATCCTAAGAAATCACACCTAATTGTAGTTAAGAGAATTTTAAATATCTCATAGGAACAAAAAACATAGGTCTATGGTACTCTAAAGAATCAAGCATAAACTTAATAGGGTACACTGATTCAGACTTCGCTGGTTGTAAACTTGACAGAAAAAGCACCAGCAGATCTTGTCAATTTTTAGGAGAAAATCTAATTTTATGGTTTAGCAAGAAACAAAGCTCGGTTGCACTATCTACGGCTGAACCCGAATATGTTGCTGCCGGGAGTTGTTGTGCTCAAATTTTATGGATCAAGCAACAACTTCAAGATTATGGCATTAAACAAAATAAGATTCCCATAAATTGTGATAATACAAGTGCCATAAATCTAACTAAAAATCCAATTCAACACTTAAGAACTAAACATATTGAGATAAGACATCACTTCATAATAATCATGTGTTAAATGGTGATGTGATGCTTAAATTTGTTTGCACTGATGATCAACTTGCTGATATCTTCACAAAACCCTTGAGTGAAGATCGATTTTATATTCTTAGAAGAGGGTTAGGAGTAATTGATCCATTCTTATGATACTCTCCTCTAATTCTTTGATTTTGATGATTAGCTTATGTTAGACATAGGATTTCTTGTCTATGGTCATCAAATCAGTCCTTAAGTCATAAATATTTCCATATCTCTCACAATTGGCATGGAATTAACTGAGTTTTTGGTTATGTGTTAGAGTTCGAGTCGACTCGTGCATTTCAGGAATCGACTCGCGCATTTCAGGAGTCGACTCGCGGTCGAGTCGACTCGTAACTTACTGGAGTCGACTCGAGGTCGGAAATTTGATTTTTAACCCTAATCGAAACGTTTATTCTGCACTTCTATTTTCGTTCGCCACTGTTCCAAAACCCTAGAGTCGTCTCCGACCTCATCCCCGACCCATTTTAGGTCCTTTGCCTCGAGTTTTCTTCCATTTTAGGTCCGTTGTCACTCGCTGGAAGAGACCTCTTGCGTCGGGCGGCGCCGAGCGACGGTCCAAGGCACGGAATGAACCCGTGAGGGCATCCTCTCCGGTTCCTTCTCCGTCGAGGTCGATTCCCTCGCATTCGTGCGCCGGGAGGGTAGTCTCTACCGGGAGGACAGTCAACTTTGACTTTCTCTCCCGGGAAGGGTTCACCTTAGGGCATCGTCTTAGGGCTCAGGGCTTAGAGTTCTTCTGTTCACTAGACCTTCCTACCTACCCAAGGTTAGTTAGGAAATTTTATGGCACTGTCGCACGAGGTAGCGGTGGTATCCAGGGGACCGTAGCGGGTGTGCCTATTTTCATCTCGGAGGACTTCATTGCTCGTATCCTCTATCTCTCCCGAGAGAAAATTTTTTCCACTCATCCCCATGATAAGACTGAGGCCCTTACGGCCATCTTAGGGAGCCCACCTCGATCCCCTATAGAGGAGGTGTTTGCAAATCAGCTTTCAGCTGAAAAGCGGCTTCTCCTAAGTATCATTTCTAGGACTCTCTTTTCCAAGATTGGTAGATTTGACTTCATATCTGAGATAGACCTAGCGTTGATGTTCCATATTCTCCAAGACACTCCCATCAACTTCCCCAAACTCATCTACAAATATATCTGTGAACCCCTAGATAAACCTAGGTTGAGTCTTCCATATGGCATGCTCTTCACACTCATCTTTAGGGAGTTAGAGGTCCCTATCCCTGAGAGAGAACCTACACGCTCCCTTAGGTTCACTGATTGTATGAGTGAGGGGACTCTCCACAGAATGGGCTTCCATAAAGTAGAGGATGTCTGGGTTAGGAAAACATCTTTATCCACACTATCTGACCCCACTCCTCACCATTCACCTATCCCTGACCAGGACCAGGACCACTACACAGCTCCTCCCACTTTTCCATCCACTTCTAGTCCCTCATTCCCATCTACTTCAGCTGGACCATCTACAGCTCCACCACCTCAGCAACCTTTAAAAGTCCGGATCAGCACTGAGCAGCTCCGGAAGATGAGATAGGAGATAATGAGGGAGCTGAGAGATGATATATTGAGAGAGCTGCGAGGTCCACTTAGTGCTCCCTCCACTGACGTCGTTCCCTCCACAGCAGCGGTGTCCAAGATGATAGCAGACCTTATGGAGGAAATGTACAATATAAGGAGCCTAGTCCAAGGTCAATATTGGAGCCTTAGCGATATAAAGGATGACACGAGGAAGATGCGAGACAGCATCAGAGAAGAGTTGGGTAGCCAGAGTCAAGGAGCGGAAAGGCTTGCAAATGCCTTAATGTTCAAGCTTGACACTATTCAGGAGAGTGTGACCCAGCTCACTGAGATACAAGCTAAGGCCACCTTGGAGATCATCGAACAACTAGGAAATGTATCTGAGGGGATAAGCTTGGTCATGCGACACTCTAGATTGAGTACGGGAGCCACATCCTCCACTACTAGACGATCCTAGTGTATTTTTGATTTTATGATGTACAGTCTCTTGAGGACTTTTCTGATATGTATTCATATTTGTACTCAATTTGACTTTAATACAATGAATAGAAATTTTCTTTCAAAACTGTGCAATTTGACTTCTTATCTTTTTCTGTATTTTGTGCCTTTTTGCTATGATGACAAAAAAGGGGAGAAAATATGATGAATTGAAATGTAAAGGAAATCACAAAAAAGAAAATTCTTAAAGCAAAATATAATTTGTTCTTAGTGGATTCAATACCTCGAGGCTCATTATCTCTCTATTGGGGCTCCTCAAGGAGTAATCTCCAGAATCTATTCAAGGGATATTCGGAGATTAGTTGAATCGTACTCAAGAGTAAATTATCAGATTTTTCCTCTGAAAGTAAGAATTTAAGCTCAAAAGTTTCAAAACATTTAAAGTAAATTCAGAAAACTTAAACAAAATTGAATGCACATGTTGAGGGAGAGAATCTGAAATCTTAAGAAAGCAAATTCATTAATCACATATAAGCCAAACAATTGATTGCATGATCTGAAGGCTTATATAATTCCAAATGAAAGGGGAGCTTTAATTTCAGAATTTACTGTTTCATACCTTTCAATTTTGGATAAATTAAATGACTAGACATTTGAATTCATTTCAAAATCTTACTATAAATCATCTCTTGGTTGAGCAATTCACTTAACAAATACTCAATATTTTGTCATCATCAAAAAGGGGGAGATTGTGGAGTGATTAATTATACCCTTATTTGATTTTGATGAGTTCAAAGCATTTGAGTATATTTCATGATGTACTAATGAATTCAATCTAGTGTTTCAGGCGAATATATGTGAATTTACCTTTAAGAGCATCGAGCCTTGGTTCAAAGTCATTTGGCCAAGTATTGAGCTCAATTAAGCCAAAGTCTAAAGTTCGAGTCGCCTCCGAAAGATTGCGAGTCGACTCTAAGTGTTTTAGAGATTCTGGCACAAGCTCGAGTCGACTCCGGTACACTACGAGTCGACTCTGACTGAGAATAGACAGAAGGACAGAAAGATGAATTTCAGACCTTGTTACCGAGTCGACTCTGAAGATTTCGAGTCGACTCCGATGCTTGCCGAGTCGACTCCCGACGGTTTCGAATCGACTCCAGGGAGTAACAGACAGAAAGACAGAGAAGTGTTTTCTAGACCCTGTTACCGAGTCGACTCCAGAAGGATGTGAGTCGACTCCAACGTTTGGCGAGTCGACTCCTAAACAAGCAAGAGTCGACTCTCAGAGGAAAGCGGACTGAAAAGCAGAAAATCAAACTCAGTGATCCTGTGAACGAGTCGACTCCGAGAATTCGAGAGTCGATCCCAAGTCAGCCGAGTCGACCCCAACAAAATACGAGTCGACTCCGAAGTAGCTCAGATCAACAGACAGAGGATCGGTTTTTCAGGCTCTGAGAGCCGAGTTGACTCCAAGTGGATCAGAGTCGACTCGAGAGAGAAATGCAGAAAAATAGATCTTTGGAATTCTGAGAACGAGCCGTCTCCAAAATGCCGAGTTATCTCCAGATCTTGGCGAGTCGACTCCAGGGTTGGCCTGAGTCGACTCCAGGTTGGAACGTCACTTTAATTCAAATCCTAAACAGTAGGTGAGTCGTCTCTAGTAAAGCATGAGTCGACTCCAGCAACAGCCGAGTTGACTCCAGATCGAGCGAGTCGACTTCAACCCCAACGAATACATTATTAGGAGGTGCAGACTGTGCAGAACGGCCACAAATCAGTGTCTAATGGGTATTTTTCAAAAGAGACTGTTTAAATAGCCAGAGAAAATAGTACTAGACAACATGAGAGCTATTTCATTCAAGTAAAAAGGCATTTCCACCTACCAAGAGTTCTCAAGAGTAAATACAAGCAAAAGAAGAAAGAGGTGCATTCAACTCCATCCGACAAGCACTTCCTTCGCTTTCGAGGCTCTCCTTCTGTTCTCAAATCTTCAGTACCTTCCAGAGGAGACACAGAAATCGAGAAGTCCCTACTTTCCATTCCAAAATCTGTTTGAGGGCTTCTAACCTTTACTTTGCATTTATTATTTTCACATCTGCTTGTTTAGAAGCTTTCTCTGTGAAATCCCAAACACTACTTTCTTACTTGATTTAATCAGAGGATTGAATCAAAGGTTGTAAGGTTAGTTGGTGAGCCGAAGTTAAAACCAGCGGTGTAAGGATTTGATTGTGATCCCGAAAAAACAATCGGGTGGTTCTAGTCGGTGAGCCTGTGAAAACCGACCGAGTTCGTTGTGATCGCGCGAAAACAACAAGTTGGGTTGTGAACTTGTAAAACAACCAGCTGTAATCCAAGAGATTATAGTGAACTTCCAAGTGAAGCTTGGGGAGTAGACGTAGGAGCAAGGGTTGGCTCCGAACCACTATAAAATCTCCTTGCGTTTGCATTGGCTATTTATCTCTTCCAATCTCCTCATCAAGAAGCTTAATTAACTTGCTTGCATTAGATTTAATTATTTACTAATCAAGTTTTTAATTGGTCGAGAATTAATCCAAACCCAATTCACCCCTCCTCTTAGGTTGTCTCTTTGGGCAACACATTAGCTTCTAGTGATCTTCATGAGTTGACTCGCTAACATACTGATTTTCACATTTCTCTATCTTTATTCTGAGACTGTTTTGGGTCCACTCAACTGATCCAGGGGTCAACTCATGAAAACACTATTTTTCACATATCTCTATCTTTCGTCTGAGACTGTTCTAGGCTCGACTCAACTGATCTAGGGGTCGACTAATGAATGCATGCTAGTCTTTGTTCCGAAGTCGATTCATGTTTTCCTAGGTTCAACTCTTGGAATTGCCCGAAATTAAGGTCTTCTAGTTTTGTGGGTCAGCTCGCAGTGTTCTTGGGGTCGACTCCTCTTAGATCAGAGCATCAAAAACTTAGGTTTCATTCTTCCACATTAAGAGTTCTGAATTGATATCTTCTTGACTTTCTGTGAGCATTTTTGTACACTTCCAAGCAAGTGATTAGTAAACATTTTACTCAAATATTTTGTACCAATGAAATCAAACTTTTTGGGTCAACAAAGATGGCTTGGCTTTGGTATTCGAATCTTTGACCAGGCTCGATCAGTTCCTTTGATCAATTCAACCACCAATTTGTCGGCCACTTCATAAATAATAGGAGGCAGAAGAAGACTTCGATTGGCTTATTTGCTATCAAGTAAAGAAAAGATGAGTCCCTCTGAAGCTACATGAACTAATTTAATATGAAGCACTAAAAGTATGGGAGTTGGATCACTGCATCATGGTATCCATAGCAATGAACACATTGAAGGGCTCATGCTTTAGCTTCTTACTGGAGAAAAGCCTTCCCAAGGATCCCAAGTACTAAAAGTATGGTGAAGATTATCTATTTGAAGCTCTACTTTAGGAAGCTAAGCTCCAAAAGGCCATAAGAGCAATCCTTGGAAGCTTACATACCAAATAGAAAAATTCATCCTGAGCTACCTCAAAAGTCAACCCCAAACTTGCAACGAGTAGACTCCAACACACTATCACTGACTGATACGTCTTCACTTGATTCTAGCAGATCGCGAGTTGACCCTATAACAGTCTCAGAGGATAGACAGAAAGTTAAAAAATTTATCACATTGACGAGTCAACTGATAAAACACTCAAGTCGACTCCAACTTAGCAAGAGTCGACCCTAGAATGGTCACAGAGAAAAGACAGAGAGCTAAGAAAATCATCACATTGGCAAGTCGAACCATAGAATTCATGAGCCGACTCCAGTCAAACAAAAGTCAACCCAAAAAATAGTCAAGTTGACCCCCAGAACAGCCACAGTGCAAAAATAGAGAGCAGTGAAACTTATGTTAGATGTATGCTCTAGAAGCCAATATGGCGGACACATTATTAATTTTGGGACATAAATTTATACTTGACTTTATTATTATTGAATAATAAATGGGCATCTTTTCATTCATATTGTTTATGTGTCTATGAATCGTCCAAGAAATTAATAAGATGATGATACATATTCTCAAGAGTTGAGAATTTGAGCCATGTATCATTGGTGATTAATTTCTAAATGCTCCTGATCAATGGATCATCACGAGAATGATGATCGAACCGATCAGTGCACAGATCGCTTTTCTTATGGATGGACGAGACTCGAGTCCACAGTGTAGAGACACTGAAGTGATAGTGCAGGTGCTTGTTAGAGAACAAGGGTACTGAGCGTGACCAAGACAAGAAGTCACTTGGATATCTATCCACTCATCAGTGACTTGCTTGATGTTGCAGTAGTGTGACTGGTCCTTTGACCTACGGTGCTTCAGCTACTCACAGTGAGGTTATTGCAGTTTGACTACACATATACATTGTCTCTAGTCATATGGGTCCTTATAGTGTAGATTGGCTGCAGTAGGTTCACTGTAGGAGTAGGGTATGCACCTACATGGAATCTTTCGACCTTGATAGATGAGGAGTGATCCTATGTGATTTACAAGACTGAGTTCTAAGACCTTGGCCAGGGCAGTATATACAGTGGAGAAAGAGTTTTCCACTCTCGAACTCAAGTCGAATAAATCTAGACATATGACAGACGACGGGGTTTGACGAATTATCCATGACCTCCGGTCTGTAAGGATTCACAATAAAAGGACTGTATCATACGATAACTGCACCTAGAGGTTCATCATTCTATTCTACTGGGTAGCCACTACATACTGCTAGGTGTCACTGGTGGATGGTGAGACTCACAGGTGGATGGTGAGTTGAGTTGAAATTGTTTCAACCCATTGAAAGAAGTTTTCAATGATATTATGATAGAGATCACAATATATCTCACTACAGTCAGAATAGAACCTATTAGGTCACACACATTAGAAATATTGATCGATTCAATGGTTGAATTGTGATTTAGAATCACATATGATCAATTAGATTGATAAATGGATAACCCATTAAGAGTTAGTGGTTAGAAGAAGGAATAATTGCAATCGGATTGCAATTTAATTTAATTAATTGGATTTAATTAATTGGACTTGATCATGAGTCCTACTTGGAGTAAAATTTTTGGAGTCCTAATTGGATTAGAATTTCAAATTAAATTAAAGTCCTACTTGGAGTAGGATTTCTAAAGTCCTAATTGTCTTAGGGCCGAAATTTAAACAAGTCCTGATTAGATTAGGATTTTCTTAAGTCCTAATTAATTAATCTAATTAATCAAATGACTCCTAATTGGATTAGGATTTAAGAGTTCAATTGAGTCATGGTTCAATTAAATTCTAATTGGATTTGGATTTGGAGGAATTAAATTGGGTGCACTTAATCCTATTTTGAATAGGATTGGACCTTAGAACTAGTCCTAACCCAATCCCCACTTAATTTGATTAAGTGGGGCCAACCATATGGGAGAAGAGGGAGGGGCCTACGCCCCTCCTTTGGCTGGTGGCGTGAAGGAAAAAGGAGGGGCTATGCCCCTCCTATTTTGAATTCACAAAGGGATAAAGATGAACTCCTAAAATTTAGGAGCTCATCTCTATCCACACACCATAAAAGAGGGGTTCAAAGGGGCTCCAAATTTTTCATGATTTTTCTTGGAATTTTTGGTAGCAAGGAACCTCCTTCCATTCCTCCTTTCAGCCACAAAGAAGCAAGAAAAAAGAAGCTCTTGGCGTGGTCTACTTCATCCCCTTCCTTGGTTCCAACGCGAAGGAAAAAGAAATGGCTGCGGATTTTTGTTCTCCTTCCATTGAACCATCCTTCTTCTTCCTCCTTCCTTAGGCATTCAAGAGTTGATTGATAAGGAGGATATTAGCCATCAATAGCCTTCTCTGTAAGGGAGCTAGCACCCTGGGGAGATCCAAAGGCTTCGATCGACTCACTACTTCGTGTGGATACACGTAGAGGCCGGACACGTGTGCGGCTTCCACTGAACCCTCATCAAATACCATGTGAATCAGATTTGCGGAGACCATCTACCTATACAAGGTGAAGATCTGATCTTCTTAATCATGATTATAAAATAATTTAATAAGAATTTAATCCTAATCTATCTATAAATGGTTTTAAAATACGTTCATGCGATGAACGGGATATGCACATGTCTTTCCACTGCATATCTGAAAATTTTTAAATTTTCAGCGGCATGTGACAGATCCTAACAGTGGTATCAGAGCCATGGTTATGTAGATTAAGATTAGGATTAAATTTTTCAAGGCATTTTAAATCTGAAATTTAAAAGAATATGCTTGCTGAAATTTATGTATGCAGAATTTTCAGCTTGCTGATTTTTCTGCATACTGATTTTTGGATGCTTAGATTAATGATTCTAATGCTTTGATAATGTGATTATAAATATTTAGAATTAAATCTTGCATGATCAGCAAGTCATGAGATGAAATAATCAGTTAATTACAGATCCGAAAATAATTTTTATGCATATGATGCATATGGTGATGATCATGGATGGACCTTTTTGAATGTGCTGAAATATTCTGCGATGTTTTGTGATGCATGTAATTTTAATTTTCAGATACCTGCATGCATCTTAAATTCATGTACTAGAGATCTGCGTGTCTCATAAAAAAGGATTGTAATTTATTCTTTAAATTTTATTTAATTTTTAAAGCAATCTGGGATGTAATCTGTGATGTGTGTTGCACGTCGATTGTTGATCGATATGTACATCAACAAGCTTAACATGCGCGGATCGAGATCAAGGGTTGATTGAAGATGGATCAAGGAGTTGATCACAATTGGACCTAGGGATCAAGATCAAGTCAAGAGTTGAAGACGATCAAACCAATTGACGTGCATGTGCTTGTAAAATGACCCCATTCTGGATCCATGATCATCATCATTATATTTATTTTGTTGATAAATGTCTGGATGATTAATGTTTATGTCTATGCGGGTAGATTTATATTTGCATGAGATGTGAATACGCGATCGAGTGAGACCGAATTATAAACCTCCCTAATCAGTCGATAGTGAACCAACATGAGTTAGTCATATTTGATTAATTGATCTAATTGGTGTCTAGGCAAGCCTATAAGGTGGTTACTTAATTAGGACCTTACTCTCCGAGTAAGAGGAGCCTCCCACCTGCTTACCTGGCCAATTGTTCGATTACCTCTTATGAAGAACTCAAGTTGCAAACACTAAGACATGATTATGCAATATTAAGTCCATAGGTCTTCCACCGTAGTAGAGCTGCTAAGTTCTTTCCGGTGTTGATTTGTCTCGGCTGGACACAGTGGGCAAGTTGCATCGGGGGACTGGACCTCTCTATTAGACATGACATGTTGTGGGGTAAAGGTGAGGTTGGGCACCAATAACTGTTAGGTGAGGACCCAATGACGACTGGTGCTTTCGAAAAAATGTTCTCCCAAGTACAGGAGATTCGCACAAGTAGTATAACTCGGAAGTCCGAGGTCGATTCCTCAGGGAACGATCTATGGTTTATTAGCATAATCTCAGATTAATTAATTCAGTTAATTTGTTGATTAAGATGATGTTTTGCAAATAGAAAACAAATCAGTACACAGAGAATCAAAGTATGGATAGATTAAGATGGAGTAGGGATCTGGAATCCCCCTTGATAATTTTGCATTCAAGAAATAAATACTTCAATTCTTGATTAAAGATATAAATGTAGGATAGATCAAAGCATGGGATATATTTGAGGGACATATGAACTCTAATTCTAAGCATTTATCGTGCCTATTACATCAACGACAAATCAAATACTAAAGCGGTCCACATGTCGATCAATATAAACCATTAAAGAACTATCTACAAAATAATTATGCAAGAATCCATAATATATTGGAAATATAAATCTATAAGAATTAAAGGTTTAGAATTTACTTCAAAGATAGCAATACATCAAGGGTTCCTCCATCACCCTTCACCTAAAGGATTAGCCAGCCATCAACATCAAAGACTCTCCCCTGTTACTCCTCTCTCTATTTTTTTTCTTCTTTTTCTTTTCGGAAATAGGGCATCCCCTGTTTCCTTCTTCTCTTTTCCTTCAACCCCAGCAGGCGCCCCCCCCTGTTTTCTTTTTTTTTGTGGGAACAAGAACAACCCCCCCTCTCAGCTGACTACCTCTTATAATCAACTCTCTCCCTCCATGGATCTTCAGAATGCGCTGGAGATCAATGCATTAGAGGCAAACGGCTGGATCATGGGCGCGTGAGGCTGAAGCATTGGAGCTAATCTCGGCCGGATTCGGCGCTGAGAACGGCCGTGATGGAGGAGGCGGACGGCTGGGCGGTGATCTTGGAAGCTGAAGATTTGATTGCAAAGAGGAGCTGGGAGCAAATGGAAGAAGAGGATGGCACGGGATGCTTCACGGGCTGCCGGGACGCTTCACGGACAGCCGAGAGTGATCGCGGGCGGATCAGGAGGCTGGAAATGTGGAGCGGATGCGGAGGGATGGATGGGCGATCATGAATCTGGAAGACGCGCGGATGGATCGCGATCTCTTCCGGATGCGGAGGCATTGACACGGGACCTACAGGAGGAGCGGACGGCTGAGAATCAAGAAGCTAGGATGCTCGCGATCACGGGAGCTAAAGCGCGGACGAGTTAATCGCGGGGGAATTGGACGTTGGTTCGTGGACGCCGTGACTCACTTGCGGGGGGGATAGGTTGCACGCGGGTTCCATCGGAATGAGATGCACAGGCTACTGGGAATCGGTTGCAGTGAACTGAACGGCTGAACTTAGCCTCCTTCTAGTATGCAACTGGGGTTGACCCATACGATTGGCTAGTCATCCGCGGAGATGCATCTTTTTGGACCCAATGCGCATTTTTGTTTTGATTTACGATCACCTGCACCCCACAAAAATATAATATTAATACAATACTTTTATTATTATTTATTAGCAATAATATTCATTTAAGTAATGTGTAAATCGCACTTTTGTGCTCTCATCACACCCCCCAACTAGCTTATTGCTAGTCTCTAGCAATTAACGGGCAAACGAAAAAAAAATGAGAGTGCAAAAGGTGTGGTTTAAACTATGACTTTTTATTAAAGCTAAAGATACAAAACTAAGATACGTACCCATTTTCGTAGGGCATCACGATTGCACTAAGCACGTGCAACAAGCCGTTAAACCCCTAGGTTACCCTAGTGGATGAGTGTTGTCTCGTGAAGGTTTATAGAGATGTTACCCACAAACATCATGAATGATATGACATGCGGTCCTAAATTCTAAGCTAATACCCATGTAATTAATATATATTTTCAAGCATGGCAACTATCAAAGCAAGGGGAAATATGAAAGTGTAGTGTGCATAAAATAGTATGACTTTCTCAGAGTACTAATACCTCCACCACAACATGGTACCGCTTGAATTTAGGTGTACTACTCAAGTTCACAAGTGTTTACTACAGTTTATTAGGGCCTGATCCATCAAATTTTCGGAATATCTCATATTGTCTAAAATTGTCAAGAATGGTTCGCATAAAAAGAAGGAGCTATCAATCCCAACTAAATATCCAAAGTACACAAATGTCCAATACAATGGAGTCAAACCAGCCATTACCACATGTCACTGGGTTCAGCCCGACCAACCCTATTCATGCTTCTTTTTTTTTTTAATATGGTGATTACAATAGTCCAACCCCCTTAGGCTTTAGCAAGGTCCATGTAGCGAGTTTTCGGCCAATGACTCCTGATCCAGTTGGCTCAAGGCATTAGGTGAAACACCCCTCGGGCTTAATTACTCGAACCAGACTACGCCACGAGGTTAGACTTGTCATCTCCACATTTTATTATTATTATTATTATTCAAAATAGAGAAGGTAAACTAGACCACATAATGTGACTGCAACGTGACTATAGGTCAACCAAGGTCAGAACATAAGGCACTTAGATGATCTAGCCAGGGTATTCAACCTCTATCTTTATGTGAAAACCAAATCAAGAACCTTATAGTACGGACAAGGATACTCGTACTTCTTTTACAGATATGGCTTAATAAAAATGCATTAAACAAATGTGAACTCCTGAGGCCTTCCTATAATCATTAAATACATGTGCGGAGATCTAATAATAGGTCTCTGATCAATCATAGTACGCATGTACTCCTTGCCTTAATAGTTGCACAAACTCAATATGAAAATACATGTGCATTTGCTTAGAAAAGAATGCAAAAACAAGTTTATTTTTTATTATTATTATTATTATTTTTTATGGCAAAATATTTCCCTCCTCCCAACTTAAACATTGCATTGTCCTCAATATAATAGATACAAGAAAATAATATTGGAGAGAAGAGGAATACCTTGAGCTGTTGATATCCAGAAAATAAGACCTACAAAACTAGAAAAATAATTCTAACTAATATACACATACCTTTGCCTTCATGTTCAGTCATAAGAAGGCTCCCCCAAGAAAAAGGAGTCCTCTTCATCTGCAAAATTCTCAAGAAAAGGTTTTAACCTGTGTCCATTTACCTTAAAAATTTTGCCATCCTGTGGATTCTCAATTTCAACTGCCCCGTGTGGAAAAATAGTTTTTACAATGAAAGGACCTGTCCATCTTGATCGTAACTTTCCAGGAAACAGATGTAATCGAGAGTCATAACAAAGAACTTTTTGTGCAGGTTCAAAAGATTTTCTTAGAATTGATTTATCATGCCTAATCGAGAGTCATACGCATCCCGACGAATTTCATTCAACTCACTAAGTTGTAATTTTCTAGCTAAACCAGCATCTAACAATTCAAAGTTTAATTTCCTAATGGCCCAATACGATTTATGCTCTATTTCAACAGGTAGATGACATGCTTTTTCATAGACTAGCCGATACGGGGACATACCTAGAATAGTTTTATAAGCAGTACGATAAGCCCACAATGCGTCAGAAAGTTTTAAAGACCAGTCTTTGCGTGATGGATTCACCGTTTTCTCTAAAATTCGTTTAATCTCCCGATTGGCTAACTCTACTTGGCCACTAGTCTGCGGGTGATAAGGAGTTGCAATTCTATGAGTGATACCGTACTTTTGTAATAGGATCTCAAAAGGTTTATTACAGAAATGTTTTCCCCCATCACTGATTATAACCTTGGTCATCCCAAACCTAGAAAATATGTTTTCTTTAAGAAAGTTTAAAACTGGTTTGTGGTCATTTGTTCGACAAGGCACAGCTTCTACCCATTTGGATACATACTCAACACCAACTAAAATGTACTCATATCCAAAAGATGGTGGGAATGGGCCCATAAAATCGATGCCCCAACAATCGAAAATTTCGATAATAGTAATGGGTTGAAGAGGCATCATCTGCCTACGAGTTAGGCTTCCAATACGTTGACATGGATCACATGTCCTACAGAACACGTGGGCATCTTTGAACATAGTAGGCCAATAGAAACCACATTGCAAGACCTTTGTGGCAGTTTTCTTAGAAGCAAAGTGTCCACCACAAGCATCAGTATGGCAAAAAGAGAGTACGCTTTGTATATCATGATCCGGTATGCAACGTCTAAAGATTTGATCATTACAATATTTAAATAAATAGGGTTTGTCATAGTAATAATTGTTTACTTCGCGCAAGAAAATTTTTCTATCTGTCGACCCCCAATGTTCTGGCATCCGGCTTGTAACAAGAAAATTTACAATATCGGCATACCATGGCATACTAGAAAGTGCAAACAACTGCTCTTCAGGAAATGAGTCCTTGATGGAAAACTGTGGCACTGAATTATGAAAAACTAGCCGTAATAAATGGTCAGCAACCACATTTTCTGCTCCCTTTTTATCTTTAATAGTGATGTCAAATTCTTGGAGGAGAAGTATCCATCGTATTAAGCGTGGTTTGGCCTCTTTCTTATCCAGCAAATATTTTAACGCTGCATGGTCTGTGAAGATAACAATAGGAGCACCAAGGATATAAGAGCGAAATTTATCTAAGGCAAATACTACTGCAAGCAATTCCTTCTTGGTGGTGGTATAATTCATTTGAGCATCGTTTAAGGTTTTGCTTGCATAGTAAATGACATATGGCTTATTATCCTTGCGTTGTCCTAGGACGGCTCCTATCGCATAGTCGCTAGCGTCGCACATAATCTCAAAAGGTAATGACCAATCAGGTGGTCGTACGATGGGTGCAGTGCTAAGCATAGACTTTAACTTTTTGAATGCCTTCTGACAGGTTTCAGTCCAATTGAATGGTGTATCAAGGGACAGGAGGTTACATAATGGTCGAGCTATGACACTAAAGTCCTTGATGAACCTCCTATAAAATCCGGCGTGACCCAACAATGATCGAACATCTCTAACCGTCTTGGGTGCAGGTAGCTTAGCAATTAAATCGATCTTAGCTCTATCTACTTCCATGCCCTTCGATGCAACAATATGTCCTAGGACAATTCCTTTTGGTACCATGAAGTGGCATTTCTCCCAATTCAATATCAAATTCTTTTCTATACATCGAGCTAAGACTGCTTGTAAATGTGACAAGCAATCATCAAATGAGTCACCAAAAATGGAGAAGTCATCCATGAACACTTCCAAAAACTTCTCGTTCATGTCTTCAAAGATGCTGAGCATGCATCTTTGGAATGTTGCAGGTGCATTATACAACCCGAATGGCATTCGTCGGAAAGCAAATGTGCCAAAAGGACAAGTGAAGGTAGTCTTCTCTTGATCTTCTGGTGAAATTTCAATTTGATAATATCCCGAATAGCCATCGAGAAAACAATAGAAATCATGCCCTGCAACTCTCTCCAACACTTGGTCTAGGAAGGGTAGAGGAAAGTGATCCTTTCGTGTGACCAAATTCAGCTTTCGGTAGTCAACACACATGCGCCAACTCGTCGGGACACGAGTTGTAACTAGTTCACCTTGTTCATTTTCTACCACCGTCAAACTCGACTTCTTAGGAACAACTTGAGTAGGGCTTACCCACTTGCTGTCGGAAATTGGATAAATAATACCCACGTCAAGCAACTTGAGGACTTCTGCCTTAACCACATCTCTCATTGTAGGATTCAACCTTCGTTGCATTTGCCTTATGGTTTTGGCATTGTCCTCCAAATATATCAGGTGCGTGCAAACTAAGGGGCTAATTCCCTTCAAGTCGGCAATAGACCACCCTAAGGCTCCCTTATGATTTCTTAGAACACCAACTAATTTTCTTTCTTGGGTATGATCAAGTCCAGACGAGATGATTACAGAAAAAATATCTTCGGGTCAAAGAAAAACATACTTAAGTTCCTTTGGTAAGGGTTTCAATTCGAGCTTGGGTGCTTGCTCACGGGATGGTACTATTTTCACCTCTCGAGGCGACAACTTCTCAAATTTTTCTACTTTTGGTCTCCACCCATTGATCATCATGGTGTTCGAAAAATTCATACTAGGTTTGATCAACAAATCATCTTCATCGGTGCCATTGGAACACCAATCAATTAAACTATCATTGGATGGGTCGTTAATTGCTTTAGCTAACAAATATTCTTCTGCGATGGTTTCAACCCAATCAACCTCCTTACTCTCTTCAGGATCATTGGGTTGTTTGCACACATTAAAAATTTTCAATTCTAAGGTCATGTTACCAAAAGAAAGCTTCATGACGCCATTCCTACAATTAATCAATGCATTAGAAGTTGCAAGGAATGGACGTCCTAAAATGACCGAAATTTGAGACTGTGAGTTCGAAGCCGGATGTGTGTCCAATACAATAAAATCGATAGGAAAGTAGAACTTGTCTACTTGGACTAATACATCTTCGATAATCCTCCTTGAAATTTTAACTGACCTGTCAGCTAATTGCAAAGTGACGGAGGTTGGCTTCAACTCACCTAAACCAAGTTGCTCATATACGGAATATGGCAATAAATTCACACTCGTTCCTAAATCTAACAATGCTCGCTCTATCCTAAAGTCACCTATGATGCATGAGATGGTTGGGCAACCTGGATCTTTATATTTAGGGAGAATGTTGTGCTGCAAAATAGCACTCACATTTTCAGTTAAAAATGCCTTCTTCTTAACATTTAATCGGTGCTTAACAGTACACAAGTCCTTCAAAAATTTGGCATATGAGGGTACTTGTTTAATTGCATCAAGAAGAGGTATGTTGATCTTTACTTGCTTAAAAAGCTCAAGAATTTCAGAATTAGGTTCAAGCTTTTGCAACGGCTTCAACCGTTGTGGAAAAAATGGAGGAAAAGGATATTCAACTTTCTTGGTAGAAGTTGGGACCTCAACTTCTTCTTTGTCCCTTTCATCGACTTTGGGAGCATCAGAATTAGAAGTGACCTGTGGTCTCAATGGAACGGTTTGATCAATGATTTTCCCATTACGCAAGTCATGATGCTCTTTGCATGTTCTGTATGCGAACTAGAAGGAGCTGTATTATTACTAGCGTGCACTTGTGGGTTAGGTTGGGGTTGAGCTGGAAGCTTACCCTTCTCTTGGGTACTTAGAACGGTAGTCAACATTGACAATTGGTTCCTTATATCTTCAAAATTTCGAGTATTTTGAGCATTGATATTAGCTTGACCTTGTAGAAAAGTTTGTATAGATTGCAAGGTATCCTCGATATTCGGCTTTTGGGAGGGTGGTGATGCAAAAGTAGGATGTGCAGGTGGAGGAACTGAATGGTGTGACTGTGGAGGATGATCATTTCTCCACCTAAAATTTGGATGATTCTTCCAACCAGGGTTATAGGTATTTGAGTATGGATCGTTATAAGGCTTTTGGTAGGAGTTCATAGCATTTGCTTGATCGTGCAAGACTTCTTTGAATGCCGGTATGGTGGGACAATCTGTAGTGGTATGACCCGACATATCGCAGATACCACAACACTCGTTTCTAAGCTCTATAGTCTTGACAGGCTCAACCTTCCTAAGCTCAATTTCTTCTACCTTTCTAGTGAGGGCTGCCATTTTAGCATGAAGATCATCCTCAGTTTTGAGGTTGTAAAGGCCTCCCTGTACAGAGCTAGTAGGCTTAGGTAAAGACTTGGTGTTTCTATCCCCGTTATCCCAAAGTTGGGCAGTCTCAGCAAGGGAATCCAAATATTCTCATGCCTCATCAGGGTGTTTTTCTAAAAATCTGCCATTGCACATGGTCTCTACAAACTGTTTCAACTGTGGAGATAAACCTTCATAAAAGAAGCTAATGGTTCTCCAAGTTTCGAATCCGTTATGAGGGCATGAGAGAAGAAGGTCTTTAAATCTTTTCCAACATTCATAAAATGTTTCATTATCTTTTTGTTGGAAATTGCTGATATGTCTTTTCAAAAAGTTGGTCCTTTGTGTGGCAAAGAACTTCTTTAAAAATTCTCTCTGCATATCTTGCCAAGTTCTTATTGATCTAGGTCGCAAGGAGTTTAGCCATGTTTTGGCCTTATCCTTTAGAGATAAAGGAAACAATGTCAACTTGAGGACATCCTCGGTGACGTTTGGCACTCTAAATGTAATGCTCAATTCTTCAAAATTATTTAAATGAAGATACGGACTTTCGGACTCTAACCCATGAAACTTGGGCAGCAATTGGATTACCCCTGGTTTGATGTCAAAATGTCCTACATTATCAGGAAAAATTATGCATGAAGGCTGACTAATCCTAGCCGGTTGTAGGTATTGTCTTAGAGTCATAACATGGGGTTCTCGTTCTCGATTGTGGTGACTCCCCGCATCTTCATTTAAATCAGCCATCTCACAAGGTGTGAGATACTGCGAAGGAATTTCAGGGATGTGTCCTAAGGGATGATCTAAAGTTGTACGACTTAATCGACCAGTGTCATCCCTATTCCACTTTAGCATGCAAAATATTTCCCTCTCTTTTTTTTATTTTACTTTTTTAAAAAATATAAGTACCAACTAAAGATAACCTAAAACGATACCTTAAAACAAAAATCTATTCACAATCAAACATGCAACAAAACATTACACCTCAATTTCTAATATTTTTCTTAAATTTCTAGAGTGCTCCTAACTGGTTTGAAGAGGGCACCTAAGCCTTCAATCCGGTCTAATGAACCGAGTTGATCAGGTAAGCTTCCAGGTAAGTGGAGGGGTCACGATGCGTTCGCAAAGGTCCCACTTAAAATCCACTTGCCTCGAACAAATGAACTGTCTCCCTTATAGGGACAAAGCTTGCCTAGACATCAACTAAGCCACAGAGCGAAATTGGTGCAACTTTCGGTGGTCTTCGTCCTATTGAGCTCGAATGTCCTTAGGGGCCAACGTCTAGTTGATTTTAGTTAAGCTTATGATATTTATGCACTGGGGTGATTTTGGGCTAAGGACGAGTGATGAAATTCCGACCTTATCTTTTTAAATGGGTTCAGCCCTTAGACTATTTTATGCTGAAGCCTTATACTATATGCAACAATCAAGAGATTTTTTTTTTTAATGTTTTATGACATGACATTAAATTTTATTGAATAGGTGATCAAGCAAATTATTTATTTTTTAAAAAAAAATTTATGAGTTGAAGTTTGAAATTTGAATTCTGAAATTTGAAATTTGAAATTTAAAATTTTAGGTTTTTCCTCTTTTTTTTAATTTTTGAATAATCACCCTTTATCTTTTCTTAAAGTTTTTTTTCTAAATTTTCAATTAGCAACAAGGGTTAATGAGATATGATAACAATAAAATTCTGATTCTAAAAAAAATTAAATGCAAAAAATTTAAAATAGAAAGCAGCAAGTTTTTGTATTAATCTGATGGTCTTAAAAATGTCAGAATGTCAATCAGACCGTTCAGATTATCAAACAATGTGTCTTGCACTAGTTGACCATATTTGAGTCAAATCAGACGGCTAATTTCTATGATATCAGAGTTTGATGCAGACTGTGCAGGGAATTAAAAATAGTAGTAAAGATTTATTTATTTATTTATTTAAAAGAAAAATACTAACTACTAAGGTAAAAATTAAATCTAAAATTATACTAATTACTCAGCCGTTCCCCGGCAACGGCGCCAAAAACTTAGTGCTTTCGAAAATGTGTTCTCCCAAGTGCAGGAGATTCGCACAAGTAGTATAACTCGGAAGTCCAAGGTTGATTCCTCAGGAAACGATCTATGGATTATTAGCGCAATCTCAGATTAATTAATTCAGTTAATTTGTTGATTAAGATAATGTTTTGCAAATAGAAAACAAATCAGTACACAGAGAATCAAAGTATGGATAGATTAAGATGGAGTAGGGATCTGGAATCCCCCTTGATAATTTTGCATTCAAGAAATAAATTCTTCGATTCTTGATTAAAGATATAAATGTAGGATAGATCAAAGCATGGGATATATTTGAGGGACATATGAACTCTATTTCTAAGCATTTATCGTGCCTATTACATCAATGACAAATCAAATACTAAAGCGGTCCACATGTCGATCAACATAAACCATTAAAGAACTATCTACAAAATAATTATGCAAGAATCCATAATATATTGAAAATATAAATCTATAAGAATTAAAGGTTTAGAATTTACTTCAAAGATAGCAATACATCAAGGGTTCCTCCATCACCCTTCACCTAAAGGATTAGCCAGCCATCAACATCAAAGACTCTCCCCTGTTACTCCTCTCTCTATTTTTTTTTCTTCTTTTCTTTTCGGAAACAGGGCATCCCCTGTTTCCTTCTTCTCTTTTCCTTCAACCCCAGCAGGCGGCCCCCCCTGTTTTCTTTTTTTTGTGGGAACAAGAACAACCCCCCCTCTCAGCTGACTACCTCTTATAATCAACTCTCTCCCTCCATGGATCTTCGGAATGCGCTGGAGATCAATGCATTAGAGGCAAACGGCTGGATCTTGGGCGCGTGAGGCTGAAGCATTGGAGCTAATCTCGGCCGGATTCGGCGCTGAGAACGGCCGTGATGGAGGAGGCGGATGGCTGGGCGGTGATCTTGGAAGCTAAAGATTTGATTGCAGAGAAGAGCTGGGAGCAAACGGAAGAAGAGGATGGCACGGGATGCTTCACGGGCTGCCGGGACGTTTCACGAACAGTCGGGAGTGATCGCGGGCGGATCAGGAGGCTGGAAATGTGGAGCGGATGCGGAGGGATGGATGGGCGATCATGAATCCGGAAGACGCGCGGATGGATCGCGATCTCTTCCGGATTGCCGCTGGGAAGCTTCTGGGATGTGTGAGCTGATCACGGCTGGATGTTGCTTGATCCGGAGGAGCTGGGACGCTGGAACAGAGGAGAAAGCTGGGCATTGATCACGGGACCTACGGGAGGAGCGGATGGCTGAGAATCAAGAAGCTAGGATGCTCACGATCGTGGGAGCTAAAGCGCGGACGAGTTAATCGCGGGGGAATTGGATGTTGGTTCGTGGACGCCGTGACTCACTTGCGGGGGGGATAGGTTGCAAGCGGGTTCCATCGAAATGAGATGCACAGGCTACTGGGAATCGGTTGCAGTGAACTGAACGGTTGAACTTAGCCTCCTTCTAGTGTGCAACTGGGGTTGACCCATACGATTGGCTAGTCATCCGCGGAGATGCATCTTTTTGGACCCGATGCGCATTTTTGTTTTGATTTACGATCACCTGCACCCCACAAAAATATAATATTAATACAATACTTTTATTATTATTTATTAGCAATAATATTAATTTAAGTAATGTGTAAATCACACTTTTATGCTCTCATCAACGACTTTATTTCTACGGTTATACGGTGGGTCTAACTTAACTAAGTAATGGGGCCAATAACTGTTAGGTGAGGTCTTCATCACTTAGAGACCAAATACCACTACAATTTGTTTAAGAAGCATTGTACAAGAGTTGTACACTCATCCATTTATATGTCATCAATAACTATTAGGTAAGGCGGCATATAAATCGGTGAGACCGCAGTACCCACTAAAAATTCTAGTCGCATAAGATTTTCGTTTCTCCATCAGGGGAGTATAAGGGATTCGAAAAAATAGTGGGAGCCCATTTGTTTTTAAAGTCCCTAGAACAAATCAAGTTCAAGTACAAAGTCTAACTAGAATCTTTACTCTCTATAGATCACAATGTCAGCTTCAAATTCTTTGATCCATATTCTTGAGACAAACCGACTGACCGGAACTAATTACAAAGACTGGCCTAGAAACCTGAAAATCGTTTTGAATTGTGAGAAATTAGGATATGTGCTCGAGCATGACATCCCCAGATTACCAGCACGTCATACTGATGATCAGTGTGAGACGCATCAAAAGTGGACAGATGATGACATTAGGGTCAAGTGCTACATCATGGCATCCATGACTAATGAACTTCAATGCCAGCATGAGAACATAAAGACTGCTAGGAAAATATTGACACACCTGCAAGAGTTGTATGGTGAGCAGAGCCGCACTGCACGCTTTGAAGTATCCAAGAGAATTTTCAAGGCAAAGATGTGCGAAGGGCAGTCTGTCCATGATCACTGTCTTTCTATGATCAAGGACCTAGAGGAGCTTGAGAAGCTCGGTATGACCATGCATAAGGAACTGCAGATAGATCTGATCCTGCAATCCCTTCCTGATTCATTTGGTCAGTTTATAATAAACTACCATATGAATAAAATTGAATGCACGAAGACTGAACTACTGAATATGTTGGTAACTGCTGAGGGAGCCTTGAAAGGTTCAAGGAGCTCTGTTCTAACTGCTGAGCTGACTTCTGGTTCCAAGAGAAAGTCTACTTGTAAGAAAAAGAAGCCTGTAAAGAAGCAGAAGAAAGATAAGAAGCCTAAGAAGGAAGTTTACAAGAAAAAGGCTAATGACAAGGAAAAATGTTACCACTGCAATGTCGACGGCCATTGGAAAAGGAACTGCCCTTCATACCTCAAGAGCCTGAAGAACAAAAAGGCAGACACACCTTCTGAAGGTATGTTAGATTTGCTTGTAATTGAAACTAACCTTACGGTTTCTTTTACTTCTAATTGGGTTATAGATTCTAGTTCTAGTGTTCATTTGTGCACTACTATGCAGGATCTAAAGGAAAGTAGGAGGCTGGTGGAAGGTGCAGTGACCCTTCGGGTTGGCAACGGGGTAAGAGTTGCTGCTATAGCTGTGGGCACCTATCCTCTACGATTACCGTCTGGATTTAGTTTATTGCTTAGAGACTGTTATTATGTTCCTGCTGCTAGCAGGAATTTGATTTTTGTTCCATATTTAGCATAGGATGGTCATATTTTGACATTTGACAAAGACTGCTGTTCTATTTATTTCAGAAATAAATTAGTTGCACGTGGTTTCATGATTGACAGTCTCCATCACTTGCATGTTGATCTGTCCGTGAATTTGTCTAAGCAAGTAGTGAATGCCATAGGATCTAAAAGATTCAGAGATGAGATAAACCAGAAGTATTTGTGGCACCTCAGGCTTGGCCATATTGGAGAGGACAGAATGAACAAAATGAAGAAAGATGGGCTTCTCGGCCCATTGACTTCCGAGTCATATCCAGTTTATGAGTTTTGTCTTCAAGAAAAAATGGCTAGATTGCCCTTCATAGGACATGGGGAGATGACCACTGAAATACTACCCTGGTACACACTGATGTGTGTGGCCCATTTGATGTGTCAGCCAGGGGTCGTTATCCGTACTTCATTACCTTTACCGATGACTATTCACGATATAGGTATGTGTATCTTATGAGATACAAATCTGAGTCTTTTGAAAAGTTCAAAGAATTCAGAAATGAAGTAGAAAAATAGATAGGAAAAACCCTTAAGGTTCTTCGATCAGATCGAGGAGGAGAATACCTTAGTGGGAAATTTCGAGATTATCTCAAGGATAATGGCATAATCTCACAATGGACACCTCTGGGTACACCTCAACTCAACGGGGTGTCAGAAAGGAGGAATCGGACTCTATTGGATATTGTTAGATGTATGTCCTAGAAGCCAATTTTGGCTGACACATTATTAATTTTGGACATAATTTGTACTTGACTTTATTATTATTGAATAAATAAAAGGCATCTTTTTCATTCATATTGTTATTGTGTCTATGAATCGTCCAAGAAATTAATAAGATGATGATGCATATTCTCAAGATTTGAGAATTTGAGCCATGTATCATTAGTGATTAATTTCTAACGCTCCTGATCGATGGATCATCACGAGGACGGTGATCGATCCGATGAGATCAGTGCACACATTACTTTCCCTATGGATGGACGAGACTCGAGTCCACGATGTGGAGACACTGAAGTAATAGTGCAGGTGCTTGCTAGAGAACAAGGGTACTGAGCGTGATCAAGACAAGAAGTCACTTGGATGTCTATCCACTCGTCAGTGACTTGCTTGATGTTGCAGTAGTGTGACTGGTCCTTTGACTTGCGGTGCTTCGGCCACTCACGGTAAGGTTATTGTAGTTTGACTGCACACATGCTGGTCTCTAGCCATATGGGTCCATGCAGTGAAGATTGGCTGCAGTAGGTTCACTGTAGAAGTAGGGTATGCACCTATAAGGAATCTATCGACCTTGATAGATAAGAAGAGATCCTATGTATTTTATAAGACTGAGTTCGTAAGACCTCGGTTGAGGCAGTATGCACAGTGGAGAAAGAGTTTTTCACTCTCGAACTTAAGTCGAATAAATCTTCACATACGACAGACGATGGGGTTTGACGAGTTGTCCATGACCTCCGTCCTGTAGGGATCTATGATAGTAGGATTGTATCACATATTAACTGCACCTAGAGGTTCATCATTCTATTCTGCTGGGTAGCCACTACATGCTGCTAGGTGTCACTGGTGGATGGTGAGACTCACAGGGAATATCTCGATGATCGATAAACCCTAATGAGTTGAGTTGGAATCGTTCCAACCCATTGAAAGGAGTTTTCAATGATATTGAGATAAAGATCGCAATATATCTCACTATCAGTCAAAATAGAATCTATGGGGTCACACACTAGAAGCATTGACCGATCTGATGGTTGAAAAGTGATTATGAATCACAAGTAATCAATTTGATTGATAATAAGTTGAAGAAGAAATGAGAATTGATTAATTGAACTTAAAACACGAATCTTACTTGGAGTGGAATTCCTAGAGTCCTAATTGGATTAGGACTGGGAGTCCTACTTGGAGTAGGACTGGGATTCCTACTTGAAGTAGGATTCCCACAATCCTAATTAGATTAGAATTTTGAATTTATTTTGGATTCTTACTTAGAATAGGATTCCTAGAAATCCTAATTGGATTAGGACTTCGGATTCAAATTAGAGTCCTAATTGGATTAGGACTAAAAATGAATAAATCCTAATTGGATTAGGATTTCTTAAGTCCTAATTAATTATTAATCTAATGAATTAACAAGACTCCTAATTGGATTAGGATTGAAGAGTTCAATTGAGTCAAAATTGATTTGAGTTCTAATTGGATTAGGACTTACCTAGATTAGACCCAAATAGTTCAAGATTTGGTTAAGCCTAATGAGATTATGACTAAACCAAATAGGGCCCTCCTAATCCTCCTTAGAGGAGGACTAGGGCAACACAAGAGGAGGGGCTCACCTCCTCCTTTTGCTTCTTGGTGCGGCATGAAGAGAGGGGTCGGCGCCCCTCTTGGAAAGGGATCAAGGGCTCCTAATTTGTAGGAGCCCTTCATGCTTTAAAAGGAGACTTGGTGGCACCCTAGGGCATTCAATTGAAGCCCTCTCCCCTCCAAGCCGTGGCCTCCCTCTCCTCTCCCTTGGATCAGCCGCAAGCAAGGAGCAAAGAAAAAGTGGTGTTGGCGGCCTCATCTTCTTCCCTTCCTTCATCCAACGCAAAGGGGAGAAATAGGCTGCAAGGTACTTTGATTCTTCTCCAAAGATCCATCTTTCTTCTTCCTCCTCCCAAGCACAATCAAGGGTTGATCAAAAGGGAGGAGATCAGCCATTAAAAGAAGTCTCTGCAAGGGAGCTAGCACCCCGGGGAGACAAGAAAACCTTGATCGGTCCTCTACTTCATGTGGATACCCGTAGAGGCCGGACGCTTGTGCGGCTTCAAGCGAACCCTCTTCCAAAACCACGATCATCAGGTTGCGGTGATCACCTACCCGCACAAAGGTGAAGATCTGATCTTCCTAATGTTTCAAAAGTATTTAATCCTTATCTAACTACGAACGGTTTTTGAACAACGTTCATGCGATGAACGGTTGATCCCGTACATGCCTCTTCCGCTGCATCTGAATTTTTTTAAAAAATTTTCTGCAGCATGGGCGGATTCTAGCAGTGGTATCAGAGCCTAGGTTTCGTAGATTAAGGTAAGGTTTAATTATCTAAAGGCATCTTAGATCTGAAAATTAAAAGGTTATGCATGTTGAAAATTTTCTGCATGCAGATTTTTCAAGGTTGCTGAATTTTTGCATGCTGATTTTTATGTGATAAGATGATGATTCTAATTGTATTGTTAATGAGATTACAAAGTTTAGAATCATGATTAGCATGATCAGCAACCTATGTCGTAACATAATCAATTAAGTTTCAGATCTGAAAAGTATAATTGCCGCATATGGTGATGATCATAGGATTCAAACCCTTTTGGTATCAATTGTAAAGACCTGCGATGTGATCTGTAATGTCATGTAATTTTTCAGATACTTGCATGCATCTTATTTGATGTTTTGAGAGGCCTGCGTGCCTCCTAAAAGAGGATGTAATTTATTATTATTTTTATTTTATATCTGGTTGTATTTCTGTGATGTGATGTGCGTCAACGATCAAGTCGAAGATAGTGCATGAGATGAACGGCGATCTGAGCGGTTGATGGCGATTGGATCAAGAGTTGATCAAGGATCGAATCAAGGAGGCTTGGAACCAATTCAAGGGTTGAAGACCAGTTGATCGATTGACGTGCATGTGCTTGTAATATGACCTAATTAGAATCCATGATCATCACCTATTTAAAGTTTAGCTTTACTTAATGCGTCGATTATAACTGCCTGCAATGTGCCGTTAGCATGTGATGTGAATGAGAGTCGGATAGATAGGTTTACATGTGATGCAAACTATTAGACCAATCCAAATGAGACCTAAACTAAAACCTCCTCAATCAAGTCAAGAGTGAACCAACATGAGCGAGTCATATTAGATTAATTGATCTAATTGGTGTCTAGGAAAGCATGAAAGGTGGTTACTTAATTAGGACCTTACTCTCTAAGTAAGGGAAGCCTCCCACCTGCTTACCTAGCCAATTGATCGATTACCTCTTATGAAGAGCTTAAGGTTGCAAACACTAAGACCTGATTAACCGATATTAAATCCATAGGTCTTCCACCGTAGTAGAGTTGCTAAGGTCTTTCTGATGTTGATTTGTCTCGGCTGGACACAGTGGGCAAGTTGCATCGGAGGGCTGGACCTCTCTATAGATATGAGATGTTGTAGGGTAAAGGTGGGGTTGGGCACCAATAACTGTTAGGTGAGGACCCAATGACGACTTTATTTCTACGGTTATACAGTGGGTCTGACTTAACTAAGGAATGAGACTAATAACTGTTAGGTGAGGTCTTCATGACTTAGAGACCAAGTAGCACTGCAACATGCTTGAGAAGCATTGTACAAGAGCTGTACATTCATCAATTTATGTGTCACCAATAACTGTTAGGTGAGGTGACATGTAAATCGATGGGACCGCAGTACCCACTAGAAATCCTAGTCATGTAGGATTTTCGTTTTCTTACTAGGAGAGTGTGAGGAATTCGAGAAAATAGTGGGAGGTACATTTGTTCTAAAAGACCTTAGAATAGATTAAGGATCAAGTACAAAAGTCTAACTAGAATCTTTACTCTCTGCAGATCATAATGTCAGCCTCAAACCCTTTGACCCGTATTCTTGAGACCAACCGATTGACCGGTATGAATTACAGAGACTGGCTTAGAAATCTCAAAATTATTCTGAGTTGCGAGAAAGTAGGCTATGTGCTCGACAATGACATCCCCACATTACCAGCACGTCCGACTACTGATCAGCGTGCGATGCATGAAAAGTGGACAGACGATGACATTAGGGTCAAGTGCTATATCATGGCATCCATGTCCAATGAACTCCAATGCCAGCATGAGAATATGAAGACTGCTAGGGACATACTAGCCCACCTGCAAGAGTTGTATGGTGAGCAGAGTCGCACAGCTCATTTTGAAGTATCCAAGAGGCTCTTCAAAGCAAAGATGCACGAGGGGCAGTCTATCCATGATCACGGTCTGACTATGATCAAGAACCTGGAGGAGCTTGAGAAGTTTGGTATGAGCATGCACAAGAAATTGCAAGTAGATCTGATCCTTCAATTCCTACCTGATTCATTTGGACAGTTTATAGTAAACTACCACATGAATAAGATTGAATGCACTAAGACTGAACTGATAAATATGTTGGTTACTGCTGAGGGAGCCTTGAAAGGTTCAAGGGACAAAGTCCTTGCTGCTGAGTTGACTTCTGGTTCCAAGAGAAAGTCTACTTGGAAGAAAAAGAAGCCTGCTAAGAAGCAGAAGAAAGACAAGAAGCCAAAGAAGAAAGTTCAAAAGAAAAAGGCTAATGACAAAGGAAAATATTTTCACTGCAATGTCGACGGCCACTGGAAGAGAAACTGTCCTTCATACCTCGAGAGCCTGAAGAGCAAGAAAGGTGACACACCTTCAAAAGGTATAGACTTGCTCATAATTGAAACTAATCTAACGGTTTCTTCTACTTCTAGTTGGATTATAGATTCTGGTTCTAGTGCTCATTTGTGCACTACCATGCAGGGTCTAAAGAAAAGTAGAAGGCTGGCGGAAGGTGCGTGTGGAGTGATTGATCATAACCCTATTTGATTTTGATGAGCTCAAAGCATCTGAGTATATCTCTTGTTTACTAATGAATTCAATTGAGTGTTTCAGTGAAAATCTTGTCTAAAGTGTTTCTAGACTTGGTTCATAATATTTTGGATAAGTTAAAAAGTCAGTTTGAACCAAAGTCTGAGACTCGAGTCGACTCCAGAGTATTACGAGTCGACTCCAAGCATATCAGAATCACTGGCACGGGCTCGAGTCGACTCCGGATCATTACGAGTCGACTCCGACTGAGAACAGACAGACGAGCAGAAAGCATCAACTCAAAACCTGTCAGCGAGTCGACTCCTGAAGTGCACGAGTCGACTCCGATGTTTACCGAGTCGACTCCGGAGTAGTATGAGTTGACTCCAAGGAGTTACAGACAGAAAAGTCAGAGAGCGAATTTCGATCCTGAGATTCGAGTCGACTCTTGTGGAACGCGAGTCGACTCCGATGGTTGGTAGGTCGACTCCAAAGAAAGCGAGAGTCGACTCTCAGTGGTTCACAAGGCAAAAGTCAGAGAGCAGTTTTCGGACTCTGAGATTTGAGTCGACTCCCGCAATGCGCGAGTCGACTCCGAGACAGCGCGACCCCAAAAAGATAGAAGACCGAATTATTGTCTCTGAGAGCCGAGTCGACTCCCAGACAGCTCGAGTCGACCCCAAGGCAGCGCTACACCAAAAAGGCAGAAGGCCATGTTTCGGAAACTGAGAGCCGAGTCGACTCCAGAACAGTCCGAGTCGACTCCAAGACTGGACGAGCCAAAAGACAGAAGATCGGGAGTTCGGGCTCTGAGCGCCGAGTCGACTCCCAGGATTGTCGAGTCGACTCGAGTGGGCCAGGTTGAAAATTGGCTCCGTGGACTTCATGGGATGAGCTGACTCCGAAAATGCCAAGTCAGCTCCAGAAGTTGGCGAGTCGACTCCGGGTCAAGTCGAGTCGACTCCCAGTCGAAGAGGCCACTTTAATTCAAATCCGGAACAGTTGCCGAGTCGACTCCAGAAAAGCATGAGTCGACTCCCGCTACAGCCGAGTCGACTCCTGATCGCGCGAGTCGACTCCGACCCCCAACGGACATATTGTCAGGTTGTGCAGAATGTGCAGAACGGGCAGAAAAAGGTGTCTAACGGCTAGTTTCCGTGGGAGATGGCTTAAATAGCCACAGAGGACTGTAGCAAGGCAGAGAAGCACCATTCCATTCAAAGAAATCAAGCATTCATTCTCTGCATACTTGTCTTCAACGAAAAGAAGGAAGAGCGCCATTAACTCCATCCAACTTCCTCTTCCTAGCATTTTAAAGAAGCCTCCTCCTGCATTCAAGTCGACCAGACATTCCAGAGGAGACTCAAAGTTCAAGAAGCCCTACTCTACTCCAACTCAAAAGTGTTTGAGGGCTCTTAACTTCTCTCTAGTTTATATTGTAGCAAATCTGCTTTTTAAGAAGCTCAGTTTTTCTGTTTGTTTCTTATTCTTTCCATATTGTCTTTGCTTGGTTCAATCGGGGGATTGAATCAAGGGTGTAGAGGTTGGTTAGTGAGCCGAGTGTAAAACCAACGTGTAAGGGTTCGATTGTGATCCCGGGAAAACAATCAGGGTGGTTCTAGTCGGTGAGCCAGGAAAAACCGACCGAGTTCGTTGTGAGCTCGTAAAACAACAAGTTTGGTTGTGAGCTTGTAAAACAACCGGCTGTAATCCAAGGGGTTATAGTGAATTCCCAAGTGAGACTTGAGGAGTGGACGTAGGAGCAAGGGTTAGCTCCGAACCACTATAAAAGCCTTGTGTTTGTGATTGTTTGTCTCTTTCTTTTACTCTCATTTCATTCACAGCACATAGCAATTAATTAACCATCTTGGTAAAGCATTAATTAGTCATCCACAACGTTTTAATTGCAAAATTATTTTAAAACCCAATTCACCCCCCCTCTTGGGTTGTCTATCTGGGCAACAAGTGGTATCAGAGCCTAAACTCTTCTACCCTAAGAGTCAAAGATCAAAATGACAACCCCATTTGGATCTTCCCACATCGAGGATCAGTCCACCCAAAGACCCCCATTCTTTAATGGATCCGATTACTCATATTGGAAGGCTAGGATGAGGATATTTATCCAAGCCCAAGATTATGAGATGTGGACCATCATAGTGAATGGACCATACATCCCATCCATCTATGTAGAGGGTGTCAATGTACCCAAACTAGAAAAGGATTGGGATGACCATGACTTTAGGAAAGCACAACTCAATGCCAAAGAAATGAATGTGCTTTACTGTGCATTAGATAGGAATGAATTCAATAGGGTCTCTACTTGCAATTCTGTAAAAGAGATTTGGGATAGACTTGAAGTGACCCATGAGGGCACGAATCAAGTCAAAGAATCCAAAATAAATATATTGGTTCATAAGTATGAACTATTTAAAATGGATCCTAATGAAACAATCACTTGCATGTTCACTAGATTCACTGACATTGTCAATGGCCTAAAAAGCCTTGGCAAAAACTATACTAACAGTGATCTTGTCAGGAAAATTCTTCGCTGCTTACCAAGGTCATGGGAAGCCAAGGTGACGGCAATCCAAGAAGCTAAGGACTTGAACAAACTTCCACTTGAAGAGCTTCTTGGATCCCTAATGACGCACGAGCTGACAATGAAGCAGCACAGCGAAGAAGAGTCCTCCCATAAGAAAAAGGTAATAGCTCTTAAATCTACATCATCTAACAAGGACTTGTCTTACAGTAGCAGCAGTGAAGAAGAGAATCATGAGGGAGACGATGATGAGGCTCTTCTCGTGCGCAAATTCAGAAGATTCATCAATCAAAAGAAGACCTTTCATCAGAGGAGAGGCCCCTCAAATTCCTATCGGAAGGATAAAGGTAAGGAAAGGGAAAATGAGGGGATTGGATGCTATGAGTGCAAGAAGCCGGGACACATCAGAGCTGAGTGTCCTCTACTAAAGAAGGGGAGCAAGTACAAGAAGAAGAAAGCCCTTGTCACCACCCTATCGGACTCCGACACATCATCATCCTCATCGGATGAGGAACAAGTAGAAAAGGCCAACTTCTGCTTCATGGCCAATGAAAATGAGGTAACATCCGCACCACATTTAGATTTTACTTTCGATGAACTGTATGATGCTTTCAATGAATTAATGGATGAATACAAAATGATAAACGTTAAAAACAAAGAACTAAAAGTAACTAACCAAACTCACCTCCGTAAGTATGATTCATTAGTTAAGGATAAAGATGTTCTTATCAAAGAAAATGCAGAACTTAAAACAAGCAACCAAATCTTGATACAAAAGAATAATACCTTAACTAAAGAAAATGAAAGGCTGAACAAAGAAACATTAGAACCCAAAAACTATAAACATATAAATGAGAGTATCACAAAAGAACTAAATGATCTAAAAGCAGAAAAACAGACACTAACTAAAGAACTTGAGAAATATAAACCCTTGGTTGAAAAATTTACATATAGTTCTAAAAAATTAAATATGATACTTAATAGTCAACGAGCTGTATTCAATAGAGCAGGTCTAGGATACAAACCTAAAAACAAGCAAAAACTTCTTAGTAACTTCTTTGTTAAAGCAGGAGAAAGTAAAATTAAGAAAATAACCTGTTTTTGTTGTGGAACTGTAGGACATAAAGCAAATGTATGTGACTATAGGAAAGGGAAAACTAAAAGAAAAATCAAAAGGGTATGGGTTCCAAAAGGAACCAACATGACTAACCATGAAGGACCCAAGAAAACTTGGGTACCTAAAATTATATGATCTGCTTGTGTAGGAGTGTCTTGCAGCCAAGGTCAACAAAAATTGCTGGTACTTGGATAGTAGCTATTCAAGACACATGACGGGTGACAAGGATCAATTCTTCACCCTTGAAGCTAAGAAGGGAGGTGCTGTGACTTTTGGAGACAACAACCAAGGTCACATCATTGGTATAGGTAAAGTACAAATTACCCCTTCTACTTTTATTGATAATGTTAGATATGTTGACGGTCTTAAGCATAATTTATTAAGCATTAGTCAATTATGTGATAAAGGTTATGATGTTATGTTTAAACCATCACTATGCATCGTAACAAACCCAAATGACAATAGTTTAGTTTTTAAAGGAATAAGACGTGGAAATGTGTATGTTGTAGACCTTGAGAATCTTGCCAAACACAACCCATGCTTAGTTGTTAATGAAACTAAGGACAATGATGCTAGTTGGTTATGGCACCGTAAGTTAGGTCATGCAAGCATGGACACAGTATCTAAACTAGTTAAAAGAGATTCGGTGATAGGTTTGCTAAAATTAAAGTTTGAAAAGAATAAAATATGTGAAGCATGTCAATTTGGCAAACAATTAAAGAACTCCTTTAAATCTATAAATTATGTCTCAACCTCTAGACCTCTAGAACTACTACACATGGACCTATTCGGACCAACTAGAACCACAAGCCTAGGTGGAAATAAATATGGTCTAGTTATTGTAGATGATTATTCTAGATACACTTGGGTCATGTTCTTAGCTCATAAGGATCAAGCTTTTTCAGTTTTCAAGAAATTTCATAAAGAAGTAACCAATGCTAGAGATACTTCAGTAATAGCTATTAGAAGTGACCATGGTACCAAATTCGAAAATCATTTATTTGATGAGTTTTGTAGTAAAAAGGGGATAACACACAATTTTTCTGCACCTAGGACACCACAACAAAATGGAGTTGTGGAGAGGAAAAACAGAACTCTAGAGAAAATGGCTAGAACTATGTTATGTGAAAGTAACCTCCCTAAGTACTTTTGGGGAGAAGCCATTAATACTTCTTGTCATATATTAAATAGAGTTTTATTGAGACCTATTATAAAGAAAACACCTTATGAACTTTGGAAAAACAGAAAACCAAAGGTAAACTATTTTCATATCTTTGGATGTAGGTGTTTTGTTCATAATAATGGAAAAGATAATCTAGGAAAATTTGATTCTAAATCTGATGAGGGCATATTCTTAGGGTACTCTACAACTAGTAAAGCATATAGAGTCTTTAATAAAAGAACCCTAGTTATAGAAGAATCCATACATGTTGTCTTCGATGATTCTAGTGATATCTCTTCTAGTAAGAGAGTTAATTTTGATGATGATACGGAAATTCTTGAAGAAAAGATTGACGAGATGACATTACAAGATAACAGTCAAAAATTAATTGAAGATGCATCATCAAGCCAAGAGACTATAGTAGATCATGGGCTAACTAAAGCTTGGAGGTATGCTCACGGGCATCCTAAGGAATTAATTCTAGATGATCCGTCTCAACCTATTAGGACTAGAGCATCCCTTAGGAACTTAAACAATCATCTAGCTTTCGTTTCACATTTTGAGCCTAAACGCATAGAAGAAGCTGAAAAAGATGTAAATTGGATAAATGCAATGCAAGAAGAATTAAACTAATTTACTAGAAACAAAGTATGGAATCTAGTTGAAAGACCTTCTGAATATCCAATTATAGGTACCAAATGGATTTATAAAAATAAACTTGATGAAAATGGAATTGTCATAAGGAATAAGGCTAGACTAGTAGCAAAGGGCTATAATCAAGAAGAAGGTATAGGTTTTGATGAAACCTTTGCTCCTGTAGCTAGACTTGAGGCTATTAGATTATTATTAGCATATGCATGCTCTAAGGACTTCAAACTATTTCAAATGGATGTAAAAAGTGCATTTTTAAATGGGTATATTAATGAGGAGGTATATGTAGAACAACCTCCTGGTTTTGAAAATCATCAATACCCTAATCATGTATATAAATTGAACAAAGCACTTTATGGTTTGAAACAAGCACCTAGAGCATGGTATGAGAGGCTTAGCAAATTCCTATTAGAACATGAGTTCTCTAGGGATAATGTAGATACAACACTATTTCTGAAAAAGCAAAACGAAGATATGTTATTAGTGCAGATTTACGTTGATGATATTATTTTCAGTGCTACTAACAATCGCCTCTGCGAAGAATTTGCTGATTTGATGCAGAGTGAATTTGAGATGAGCATGATGGGAGAGCTGAACTACTTCCTCGGGCTTCAAATCAAACAGTCTGAAGGAGGCATCTTCATCAATCAAGCCAAATATATCAAGGAGATGCTTAAAAAGTTTGATATGGAGGGGAACAAGTCAATCAGCACCCCCATGAGCTCATCATGCAAATTAGACCAAGATGAATCAGGTAAATCTGTAGATCAGAAACTATATAGAGGTATGATAGGATCTTTATTGTATCTTACTGCAAGTAGACTTGATATCATGTTTAGTGTTTGCATGTGTGCTAGATATCAGTCTAATCCTAAGGAATCACATCTAATTGCAGTTAAGAGAATCTTTAAATACCTAATAGGAACTAAGAATATAGGTTTATGGTATTCTAAAGAATCTAGCCTAAAATTAATAGGATACACAGATTCAGACTTTGCTGGATGTAAACTTGATAGAAAAAGTACCAGCGGATCTTGTCAATTTCTAGGAGAAAACTTAATCTCATGGTTTAGCAAGAAACAAAACTCGGTTGCATTATCTACTGCTGAAGCTGAATATGTTGCAGCCGGGAGTTGTTGTGCTCAAATCTTATGGATCAAACAACAATTAGAAGATTATGGCATTAAACAAGATAAAATACCCATTAATTGTGATAATACAAGTGCCATTAATCTAACTAAGAATCCAATTCAGCATTCAAGAACTAAACATATTGAGATAAGACATCACTTCATAAGAGATCATGTACTGAATGGTGATGTGACACTACAATTTGTTTGTACTGATGATCAATTAGCTGACATTTTTACAAAACCCCTAAGTGAAGAGAGATTTAGTGTGCTTAGGAGGGGATTAGGAGTGATTGATCCATGCTAGTGGTGTTTTCCACTAGTTCATTGATTTTGATGATTAGATTGTGGTTAATTTAGAGTTTCTTTACAATGATCATCAAATCAGATCATAACTTAGTGATTTTTCCTCATTCGGCACGAACATAGCATGATTTTTAGGTCGTGCCAGAGTTCGAGACGACTCGAGTAAGTTTCAGAGTCGGCTCGTAAGGGGGAGTCGACTCGCACATTTACGAGAGTCGACTCGAAAATAATGGCAGCAGAGGGGGAGTCGACTCGCATACAGTAAGGAGTCGACTCGAGGTCAACAGGCGCCTAAGGAGAGTCGACTCGCGCATATTTTGGAGTCGACTCGAGGTCGAGTCGACTCGCGACTCAGTGGAGTCGACTCGCAGTCGGGATCCGACTTTTTAATCCTAACTCCATCGTTTAGAAAACACTTATTTTCACCGCCGCCACTATTCAAAACCCTAGAGCTGACTCCTAGAACGTCTCCGGCCGCCCCTAGGTCCTTTTCCCGTTGATCCTTCATCGTCCATTAGGATTTCATACCATTCTAGGTCAACCATGCCTCGCAAAGCCACTGTCCCAAGCCGGAAGAGGCCCCATTTCGCGACCGGTGCCGAGCGGCGTTCCAAGGCTCGGAACGACCCCGTGAGGCCACAACCTCCGGCTCGTTCCCCGCCGAGGGCCGTTCCCTCGAGGCCGTGTGCCGGAAAGGCGGTCTCCACCGGGAGATACGTCGATTTCGACTATCTCTCCCGGGAGGGCTTCACTATAGGAGATAGACTTAGGGCCCAGGGTTTAGAGTACTTTTGTTCCCTAGACCTCCCCACATACCCTGGCCTAATTAGAGAGTTCTATGGTACTGTCCATAGGGGGAATGGGGGAATAGAGGGAACCGTAGCCGGTGTCCCATTGTTTATTTTCGAGGATTTCATAGCCCAAATCCTCCACCTTCCACAGTTAGGGGTGGCTCCCACACACCCCGAAGATAGGACTGAGGCCCTTACGGCCATTCTAGGGCATCCACCCCAGTCCCCTTTAGATGAGGTGTCCGCCAGCTCACTTTCAGTTGAGATGCGGCTCCTCTTGAGCATCATTTCTCGGTCTTTGTTCCCAAAGACCGGACGGTTCGATTTTGTGTCTGAGAGGGACCTAGCCCTCATGTACTACATTCTTCAGGATACCCCCATAAACTTTCCCAAGATGATATATAGATACCTATGTGAGCCACTAGATAGACCTAGGCTCACCCTCCCCTATGGCATGATGTTCACCCTTATCTTTAGGGAGGCCGAGATCCCTATTCCTGAGGGGGAACCCTCTCGCGCATTGCGATGGACAGATCGCATGCGTCCGGGGACCCTACACAGGATGGGGTTTCGGAAGGTAGAGGGAACTGGGTTAGGAAGTCTTCCACCTCCACACATACCACCAGACATTCCCCTAGTCCTGAGCCAGACTCAGATTATCCTGACTTTCCCTCCACTTCTGCTCCTACCACCTCAGCCGGACCCTCCTCCTCAGCTCCTCAGCCCATGGAGGTCCGGATCGCTCCTGAGCAGCTCCGGGAGTTGCGCCAGGAGATAGTTAGAGACCTGCGGGATGATCTACTTCGGGAGCTCCGAGGTTCAGTGCCTGCTCCCTCTCCTGCACCATCTTCAGCGTTGGTCCCTTCCTTGACAGCCGTGACTGAGATGACGGCCCATGTGCGGGAAGAGATCGACAATGTACGGTTCCTGGTCCAAGCCCAGTTCCATAGTGTTGCTGGTGGTCCAAACCGAGAACGATTGGCACAGCGGTGTGAACGGGGTTCCGTTTGAGTTGCCTTGGTTGGTGTTGATTGCGCTCCACCTTCCACCGGAAAACCTGCAAGCAAGCCTCGCACCACCACTGGGGTAGTGGGGGCCCTCCGACGATCAAGTCAGAGGAGATTGGGGGAGAAGGAGAGATAATAGTAGCAAGTAAGAGAATGCACTGGAAGTTCTTGCTTACCCCCCCTCTCCCCCCAGCCGCATATATACCAGGCTGGGGGGTCTTTCAGGGGGGTTCGTCATCGTGGGGCACGATGGAGCTGCCACTGACACGGCCGTTACAGGGCGTCGTGGGGCAGCGCTGGGTACGGCCATGACAGGGCGTAGTGGAGCTCTGCCTTGTACGGCTGTTACAGGGGATCGTGGAGCAGCGCCAGATACAACCGTTGTAGGGAGTAGTGGAGCAGGAGGCTGCGGCGTGCCTCTGGGGAATAGCCTGTCGTTGTCGAGAGATGTCCGACTCGGGGTCGGGCTGCGGAGACGAAGATGTCCGACTCGGGGTCGGATTACTGGATCAAGGGGCAGCTGACTCGGGGTCGGGCTGCGGAGCCGAAGATGTCCGACTCGGGGTCGGATTGCTGGATCAAGGGGCTGCCGACTCGGGGTCGGGCTGCGGAGCCGAAGATGTCCGACTCGGGGTCGGATTGCTGGATCAAGAGGCTTCCGTAGTCTTCCTGGGCGCGCGTGCCGGTCACGTGGGGCATGGTGGCTAAGTTTCCCCGTAACAGTAGCCCCCCACTTCCGAGCCCGGAACCAGAAGGGGAACGGGTGAAGGGAGTGATGCTTCGAGATTGCCGCCATCCCTCAGAGAGGCGCGCGCGCTTCGAGCTCCCCGCCTTCTTTATGGCGTATGGCGGTTGTTGCTGACCTGGCAGTCTGAGGATTTCGGCGGACATCCTTCCTTAATGGCGTCGATTCGCCTTTGGGGCGCGAGCGACCCTTCGGCAGCCAGGCGTCCTCTGGCGTCACCGAGGCGTCACCCACCTTTCCGCCTATTTAACCGGGGGCCCTCCTCCGTCCGCCTTTCTCTTTACAGACATCTTCGAGTTTCTCCTTTGCGCTGCCGTCATTGCCGTCGGACTGTTCGCTTGCTCCTCCTTTGACGCTCTCGGAGCCGTTCTTCCTTCTCTTCCGGTGAGTTGCCCCATTCTTCAATTTAAGGCTCTCCATACTTTCTCCTTCTGTATTAGTGTACTCCAGTCGTTCCGGTCCTTTCCCCCTTCTTGACCCCGTCCTGACCGTAGATTCACTGGCCATTAGGGATGGGCGAAGTGAGAGCAGACCGCATTAAGTCGGAGCTGGTCGCCGAAGACCTAGATAGGTTCGTGGCTCGATACCACCTTCCTGAGGCCTGCAATGTTACGCTCCCGGGGCCTGAGGAGAGGATGTCCCATCCTCCTCCAGGGAAGGTTGCCATCAATGAGGGCATTCTTCAGGCCGGGTTCCGCTTTCCCCCCTCGGACTTAGTTGTGCAGGTGCTTCGGGGTTTAAGAGTGGCGCCGACGCAACTGGTGCCGAACTCATGGCGCGCCCTGACGGCCTTCCAGGTTCTCTGCTGCATGCACGAGGTTCCCGCCACCCTGAATGTCTTTTGGGAATGCTACGGCCTGAACGGCCACCCCCAGGACAGAGGGTGGTGGTGCGTTGCGGCGCGGCGAGGGTGCGGCCTCGTCAAGGAGGCTCCTTCCTCCATTCACGGCTGGAAGGAGCGTTTCTTTTTCATTGACGTAGATCCCTCTTGGGGAATCAGGGCAACCTGGGAGACGCCGATGAAGTCCCCGATTGGCCTATCGAGGTTGTCGAGGGAGGAATCCGATGGCGTCGCCGTCTTGAAGGGGTTGGTTGCCGAGGGCCGGCTCCCCCCGGTGGCTCGCCTTATTTCCGAGGATACCTTGGTGAACGTCGGTCTGAGCTCGGTCCCCGCTGACCGTGAGCCCGCCACCATTTCTTTTTTAGCTCTTTTCTCCTCTTTCGTCTCGTTCTCTCCTTCAGTTTCTCAACCTCCGACCACCTCGTCCTTTTTGCAGAGATCGACGACGTCATGCGGTCGGACAAGGCAACGGCTGTTGGTAGGACGTCCCTACTGGAAGCAGTCCGGAGGAAGAAACGAGCTCCTCCGAGCGGGGCCCCACCGGCGAAGAAGTCCCGCCGGCAGGTGACTCCGACGCCGACAGACGGGTCCGGACCCACCGATCAGGGGGATGCCACGGGTGCGGACCGGCAGTTGACGCTGTATCAGCCCTCCGATGCCGAGACTACCGTTTCTCCGGAGGCATCACCCGGGCGCGCCCGAGATGGACGGGTCGGACGTGATCGGTCACCAGCCCAGCCTTCGACTCGGTCGGCTCCGGATGATACGAGGAGGGACGCGCCGAGGCCCCGGCCGAGCGGGACCCTGTCAATTCCAGGGGCGGTCCCCGCCCCGAGCATGGTCAGCATGACTCTTCCCCAAGCGATGGGTAAGGGTAAGGCTGCAGAACCACCATCCGACTCCGGGGAGAAGTCGGGGTCGGCCTTCACTTTCGCCGGCGCCCGAAACCTCATCGAGACGGTGCTGCTGGAGAAGGACCGCAGGCGGGTCCGGGAGATGAGGGTCCCTGACGTTGGGGCTGCCAGCTGCATCTGTCTCATGTCGGTGAGTGTTCTTTTGGTCGCTTTCATCATTTATAGGCTCTGTTGATCCCCGCCTGACGCCCTCGTTTTTCTTATCTCTTAGCTCGCCCAGTACATGATCCGCCTGGAGGAGTGCTATGAGGAACAGGCGAGGCTTCTGGCGAGGGCCGAGAGCCAACTGAAGGCAGTAGAGGAGGGAGGTCAGGCTGCGGCGGGGAGGACGACCAGGGACCTCGAGATGAGGCTCCAGGTGGCCGAAGAGCGGGCACTCGGCTTCGTCACCCTCGAGAAGCAACTGTTGGAGGCTCAGGAGCAACTCAAGGTTGCCTCGGGTCTCGAGGGCGAGATCAAGAAGGCGGAGGAGCGGGCCGAGAAGCAGTCCCGGAAGGCTGCCGACTACCGGGAGAGGTGGGAGAAGGCCCAGCGGTCAGCCGACAACGCCCGCAACCGAATCCGTCTCTTGAAGCCAAGCTGGGCGAATTGGAGTCGGCCTTGGAGAAGTCCCGCGCGAGCGACCAGGAGCTTCATTCGCGCCTGGAGGAGGCTGAGGCTGCTCGCATTGCTGCCGAGGCGAAGCACAAGGAGGCTCAGGCCGATCTGCTGAGGGTCTCCTCCGAGGCGGACGACCGGATTGTGGCGAAGGTCTTGGAGGCGAAAGCTCAGATTATGGAGCGGGCAGAGGCGGCGCTGGCCGAGAAGAGTGCGGAAATCGGGCGTCAGGCGGTACAGGCTTATCGTCAGTCCGCCGAGTTCACCCGTGATATGTCGGAGGCGATACAGGCCTATCGTCAGTCTGACGAGTTCGTCCGTAACATGTCGGACGCGGGGTCCGACTCCTTTATCTTAGGCTTCGAGGAAGGCCTGACAAGGGTATCGGCTAAGTACCCCGAAATTGACCTGAGTGGGATCTCTCTTCTAGACTCCTCTCCGGTGCTATTGCCTGCTGATTCTCCAACCGCCTCCCTACCCCCTGCGGACGTGCCCGGCGTTCCCGACCCGGGGGTTCCTCCAAGCTGACCTTCTGTATTTTTGTTCTTTTCTTTGTGTGTTGGCGTTTTGCCAAGTTGTATGGGTCTCGGCCCTGAAACAATGAAAGTTAATGCAAATAGAGTTTCTTCATTTCACTTTCGTCCTTCTTCTTTTTAACTCTTGGTAGCGTCTCGCTGACTCCCGACTCTTGAAATTCTTCTGGCGCTAGGCCAGGTATCTGAGGGTTAGGCCTCAGAAAATTCTTCCGGCGCTAAGCCAGGCATCCGAGGGTTAGGCCTCAGGAACTTCTTCCGGCGCTAAGCCAGGCATCCGAGGGTTAGGCCTCAGGAACTTCTTCTGGCGCTAAGCCAGGCATCCGAGGGTTAGGCCTCAGAAAATTCCGCTCGTTGGTCGGCCAAGGCTGGCGCAAGCCGAGGCGACCGGTCGGGGCTTCAGGCTAGTTTGCTTCCGGGATGATCATCGGGTTAGCCTGGCATCCGAGGGCCAAGCCTCGGGAGATTCCGCTCGTTGGTCGGCCAAGGCTGGCGCAAGCCGAGGCGACCGGTCGGGGCTTCAGGCTAGTCTGCTCCCGGGATGATCATCGGGTTAGCCTGGCATCCGAGGGCCGAGCCTCGGAAGATTCCGCTCGTTGGTCGGCCAAGGCTGGCGCAAGCCGAGGCGACCGGTCGGGGCTTCAGGCTAGTCTGCTCTCGGGATGACCATCGGGTTAGCCTGGCATCCGAGGGCCGAGCCTTGGGAGATTCCGCTCGTTGGTCGGCCAAGGCTGGCGCAAGCCGAGGCGACCGGTCGGGGCTTCAGGCTAGTCTGCTCCCGGGATGATCATCGAGTTAGCCTGGCATCCGAGGGCCGAGCCTCGAGAAATTCCGCTCGTTGGTCGGCCAAGGCTGGCGCAAGCCGATGCGACCGGTTGGGGCTTCAGGCTAGTCTGCTCCCGGGATGATCATCGGGTTAGCCTGGCATCTGAGGGTTGTCAGGCCTCAGGAAATTCCGCTCGTTGGTCGGCCAAGGCTGGCGCAAGCCGAGGCGACCGGTCGGGGCTTCAGGCTAGTCTGCTCCCGGGATGATCATCGGGTTAGCCTGGCATCCGAGGGCCGAGCCTCGAAAAATTCCGCTCGTTGGTCGGCCAAGGCTGGCGCAAGCCGAGGCGACCGGTCGGGGCTTCAGGCTAGTCTGCTCCCGGGATGATCATCGGGTTAGCCTGGCATCCGAGGGCCGAGCCTCGGAAAATTCCGCTCGTTGGTCGGCCAAGGCTGGCGCAAGCCGAGGCGACCGGTCGGGGCTTCAGGCTAGTCTGCTCCCGGGATGATCATCGGGTTAGCCTGGCATCCGAGGGTCGAGCCTCGGGAAATTCCGCTCGCTGGTCGTGCGCCTGTCGCTTGCCGCCCGACGGGATTTCTCCATGGCCAGCTGCGATCGTGTTTCTCCTCCTCTCCAAGCGTCGCCTGGGGAACACCAGATGGGCATTAAATGCTAATTGAGGGGTTACCTGGGAAATCGGATCGCCAGTTGCTGCTTGCGAAGAGTGTCAGTTAAGCGGCCGCGATACGCGCGTTCTTCGAGGCGGATGCGGCCTGGGCGCGAGCGGAGATATGTGGACCTAGGGGTACAGGCCACCCAGAGTGTCCTGCACAAAGAATGCGATTAAGGAGAATAACGCTTAGGAAATCGTGGGAAGATACGCCTCGAGAGCCGGATCGGCTCCGGATTCAATGCGCCCGCATTTATTGGAGCCACCCGCATCGGAACGACCGGGGGGCCGTAGTTTAGCTATAAATATAGGTGCAGGTGCGATGGAGCCTGCCAAGCCGGAGCTGTTCAGGTTGCCATGGATCGTGGGCCTCCTCTCCGGCGCATGGTTGAGAGACCCCTACCGAAGGAACGGGAGGCGCGCCCTTCGCGACTTCCGCCAACTAGCCGTTTCATCTAGGATCAACAAGGAGGTTCTCCCCGGCGGAACTCCGCTCTAGGCGTTTCATCCGGGATCACGTCTCCCCTCCTTGAAGTTCGGCCTCCCGATTGAGCTCCGCACCAGGCGCTTGATCCAGGACCGCGCCTCCATATGCTCTTCTCCCTTGTATTCCTTCTCTCCCCTAACACTGGGGAGGACCGGAATATCCCTTGGAGGTGGCGTTCCCCTGGAGGCAGCGGGAGCTTCGTCTGCGGCGGCTCCTCGTCTTTTTCGTGAGGCGTGGATGGCGCCTCTGGGTAGGAGCAGTGTGGACTTCTCCTTCGTCCACTTCTTCTTCATCCGCGCTGGCTCTTCGTCTTTTTCGTGAGACGTCGATGGCGCCTCCGGTTGGAGGCACCCACTTCCGGTGGGATTGCAGCCGCTTCGGATGGAGGTTTCGGGATCCCAGATCTCCAGCTCCTCGGAGTCTCCACCTCTTCTTTACTTTCTTTACACCCTAATTCCCCTCTGGGAATTCCTTGTAATCACACGAGCACACCGTTGTAACCAGAAATTATTGAAATGAAAAGTGTTATACATTTTTGAACTGTCTTTCTGGCATTGTCGTTCTACTGGTAATACATCCGCAGGTTAGCGGAATTCCAGCTCCTTGGAATTTCTCGACCATCTAGGGCCTCCAACTGGTAGGAGCCAGGTCGGTTTACCCAGCGAACCCTATACGGGCCTTCCCAATTTGGCGCTAGCTTCCCACCTTCCGCAGGAACACGCCTTACATCATAGTTTGCCATAGTGAGGGAGATCACCATGGCGTCATCGTGGGGGGTCTGAACCCCCTTTACATCTTCATCACAAAAAGTGATTACATTACCGACCCTCTGCCTCTTCGCGACGGCTGCCCCTGACGCTTCAGTCGAGCCCCCTGCGTTCCTCTCGGGCCGGGGGCAGCCCCCAGTGATAGTGTGGATCACGCCCACGACGGGTCGATTCTGCTCCCGAGGCTCCTGAGGGGCCGGGTCGGCCGGACGCGAGTCTGCGGGGGGACGTCGGTCGTTCACATATCGACCGAGACGCCCTCGGCGGATGAGAGCCTCGATCTCGTCCCGAAGCTGGAAGCAGTCTTCGGTGTCGTGGCCGTGGTCCCGGTGGTACTCACAGTACGCCCGAGAGGGCCTCCTCCCAGGAATCTTCTTCATCTGTCTCGGGACCGGGAGGTCCTCCCGCCCCCTGATTTCCATGAGGATCTGGGCCCGGGGAGTCAGGAGAGGAGTGTACCGGTTGAAACGTCGGGGCGGAGAACGAGGGCGTAGGGCGCCGTGGTTCCTCGCCGGCGACAGGCTTCTGCGCCGACGTTGAGGCGTCGGGCTCCTCCTCTGGCGTGCCTCTTTTTGCCTTTTCTTCCCGAGCTTTGGAGGGATCTCGGCGGCCTCCTTGCTCCGGTGGGCGGCCGCCTCCTCGGCGTCCGCATACTGGTTCGCCCGGGACAACAGCTCCGGGAAGCTCCGCGGCAGGCGTTTGTCCAGGGAGAAGGTGAGTCTGCCCTTTCAGAAGCCACGCTTCAGGGCTGAAAGAGCCACCTCCTGGCTCAGGTTCCGGACTTCCAGCGTAGCCTTGTTGAAGCGGGTAAGATAATCCCGCAAGCTTTCTCCCTCGTTTTGCCGGACATCAAAGAGGGAGTCGGAGACCAGTCGCCGCCGGCTACTGACGGCGAAATGGGTGATGAAGAGGCGAGTAAACTGGTCAAAGGACTGGATTGAGTTAGCCTCCAAGCCGGCGAACCACGCCCTTGCCGGGCCACGGAGGGTCGCCGGGAAGGCCTTGCAGAGGAGAGGATCTGATGCTCCGTGGAGGAGCATAAGGGTCCTGAAACTCTCGACGTGATCCCGCGGGTCCGCCGCCCCGTCATAGGGCTCGATCGCCGGCATTTTAAACCCCGGCGGATTCGGGGTCCGCAGGATCCTCGAGGCAAGCGCCGGCTGGGAGGAGATCTCCAAGTCGGCGAAGGGATCTTTGGAGTGGCCCTTCAGGACCTGGAGTTGTCGGTGGAGATCGTCCACCCGCCGGTCCAGGGAGCGCGACCGATGGGTGGGAGACAAGGAGCACCGAGAGGGGGACCGACTGGAGCGCGGGTTCCTTGAGGACTGGGGGGTCTGGGAACGCGCCCGGGCCCGCCTCTCGTACCCCGCGCAGCTCCGATGGGAAGGTCCCGGCAGAATGGACCGTGCTCGAGAATCTTCCTCGCGCCGGCGCTCCTCCCCATGGGAGAGGAAGGAGCGCGGGTTGAGGAGGACAGGTGAGCGCTCAGGGAGCAGCGGCTCCTGGGCCCGCTGCGGCGCCCGAGACATCACACCCTGCAGGTTCTGCACTGCCTCCACGAGGGTGCGAACCTGCTGGGCTAACTGGTCGAACTGAGCGGCTTCGACCATCTGAATGGGAGGTGGAGCGGTGGAGTGTTGCTAAGAATGTGTTGGAGACGCAGCGGCCTCCCGGCCGGAGGCGCGAGAGGCCCCGCGACTGGAGGCATTGGAAGCTCCACGACCACCTCGCCGTGCCATTACGATCGCTCTGAGATTCGGCCCTCCTTCTAGCGCCAACTATTGCTGGTGGTCCAAACCGAGAACGATTGGCACAGCGGTGTGAACGGGGTTCCGTTTGAGTTGCCTTGGTTGGTGTTGATTGCGCTCCACCTTCCACCGGGAAACCTGCAAGCAAGCCTCGCACCACCACTGGGGTAGTGGGGGCCCTCCGACGATCAAGTCAGAGGAGATTGGGGGAGAAGGAGAGATAATAGTAGCAAGTAAGAGAATGCACTGGAAGTTCTTGCTTACCCCCCCTCTCCCCCCAGCCGCATATATACCAGGCTGGGGGGTCTTTCAGGGGGGTTCGTCATCGTGGGGCACGATGGAGCTGCCACTGACACGGCCGTTACAGGGCGTCGTGGGGCAGCGCTGGGTACGGCCATGACAGGGCGTAGTGGAGCTCCGCCTTGTACGGCTGTTACAGGGGATCGTGGAGCAGCGCCAGATACAACCGTTGTAGGGAGTAGTGGAGCAGGAGGCTGCGGCGTGCCTCTGGGGAATAGCCTGTCGTTGTCGAGAGATGTCCGACTCGGGGTCGGGCTGCGGAGACGAAGATGTCCGACTCGGGGTCGGATTGCTGGATCAAGGGGCAGCCGACTCGGGGTCGGGCTGCGGAGCCGAAGATGTCCGACTCGGGGTCGGATTGCTGGATCAAGGGGCTGCCGACTCGGGGTCGGGCTGCGGAGCCGAAGATGTCCGACTCGGGGTCGGATTGTTGGATCAAGGGGCTGCCGTAGTCTTCCTGGGCGCGCGTGCCGGTCACATGGGGCATGGTGGCTAAGTTTCCCCGTAACACATAGCATGAGCGAAGTCTCGAGCACCACTCGGAAGATGCGCGATAACGTCCGACAGGATATGGGCACCACTACCCAGGGGGCCGAGCGCTTGGCGAATGTGCTCATCGACAAGCTGGACACACTTCAGAAGTCGGTGACCGAGCTCGATACGACATATAGCAGGGCCACCCCGGCCATTATCCGACAGCTCGAGCACGTCACCAATGCAGTCACACTACTTGCAGAGCGCATGCCCCGGGGACCCGCATCCTCCTCGAGGAAGCCTTAGATCATTTTGTGTTATTTTGACATGTACTTTTTTGCTTTACTTATTGTATTCTAAAATGTATTTACATACACATCAATACAATGAGTAGACATATTCTCTTCAATTGTGTGCAATTCGATCTCTAAGTGATTGTTTGTTCTGCTTACCTCCTTTTTGATATGATGACAAAAAGGGGGAGAAATATTTAGTAGATATGTAAATGGAATCAACATAAAAGAACTCAAAATGAGAATCAAAAATTAAAACATAATTTGTTCTTAGTGGATTTGGTACCTCGAGGCTCATTATCTCTCTGTTGGGGCTCCTAATGGAGTAATCTCCAGAATCTATTCAAGGGATATTCGGAGATTAGCTGAATCCTACTCAAGAACAAATTGACAGATTTTCCCTCTAAAAACCAAAAATTTCAGTTCAAAAACTTCAATGCATTAAAAGAAAATTCAGAGAATCAAAACAAAGTTGAATGCATATGTTAAGGGGGAGAATCTGAATTTTTAAGAAAGCTAAATCATTAAATATATATAAGCCAAACAATTGATTGCATGATATGAAGGCTTATATAATTCCAAATGAAAGGGGGAGCTTTAATTCCAAAATTTATTGTTTCACACCTTTCAAGCTTGGATAAATTAAATAACCAGACACTTGAATTCATTTATGGATTTTATTTCCTTGTTTATTGAGCAATTCACTTTACATATACTCAATGTTTTGTCATCATCAAAAAGGGAGAGATTGTGGAGTGATTGATCATAACCCTATTTGATTTTGATGAGCTCAAAGCATCTGAGTATATCTCTTGTTTACTAATGAATTCAATTGAGTGTTTCAGTGAAAATCTTGTCTAAAGTGTTTCTAGACTTGGTTCATAATATTTTGGATAAGTTAAGAAGTCAGTTTGAACCAAAGTCTGAGACTCGAGTCGACTCCAGAGTATTACAAGTCGACTCCAAGCGTATCAGAATCACTGGCACGGGCTCGAGTCGACTCCGGATCATTACGAGTCGACTCCGACTGAGAACAGACAGACGAGCAGAAAGCATCAACTCAAAATCTGTCAGCGAGTCGACTCCTGAAGTGCGCGAGTCGACTCCGATGTTTACCGAGTCGACTCCGGAGTAGTATGAGTCGACTCCAAGGAGTTACAGGCAGAAAAGTCAGAGAGCGAATTTCGACCCTGAGATTCGAGTCGACTCTTGTGGAACGCGAGTCGACTCCGATGGTTGGTAGGTCGACTCCAAAGAAAGCGAGAGTCGACTCTCAGTGGTTCATAAGGCAAAAGTCAGAGAGCAGTTTTCGAACTCTGAGATTCGAGTCGACTCCCGCAATGCGCGAGTCGACTCCGAGACAGCGCGACCCCAAAAAGACAGAAGACCGAATTATTGTCTCTGAGAGCCGAGTCGACTCCCAGACAGCTCGAGTCGACCCCAAGGCAGCGCTACACCAAAAAGGCAGAAGGCCATGTTTCGGAAACTGAGAGCCGAGTCGACTCCAGAACAGTCCGAGTCGACTCCAAGACTGGACGAGCCAAAAGACAGAAGATCGGGAGTTCGGGCTCTGAGCGCCGAGTCGACTCCCAGGATTGTCGAGTCGACTCGAGTGGGCCAGGTTGAAAATTGGCTCCGTGGACTTCATGGGATGAGCCGACTCCGAAAATGCCAAGTCAGCTCCAGAAGTTGGCGAGTCGACTCCGGGTCAAGTCGAGTCGACTCCCAGTCGAAGAGGCCACTTTAATTCAAATCCGGAACAGTTGCCGAGTCGACTCCAGAAAAGCATGAGTCGACTCCCGCTACAGCCGAGTCGACTCCTGATCGCGCGAGTCGACTCCGACCCCCAACGGACATATTGTCAGGTTGTGCAGAATGTGCAGAACGGGCAGAAAAAGGTGTCTAACGGCTAGTTTCCGTGGGGGATGGCTTAAATAGCCACAGAGGACTGTAGCAAGGCAGAGAAGCACCATTCCATTCAAAGAAATCAAGCATTCATTCTCTGCATACTTGTCTTCAACGAAAAGAAGGAAGAGCGCCATTAACTCCATCCAACTTCCTCTTCCTAGCATTTTAAAGAAGCCTCCTCCTGCATTCAAGTCGACCAGACATTCTAGAGGAGACTCAAAGTTCAAGAAGCCCTACTCTACTCCAACTCAAAAGTGTTTGAGGGCTCTTAACTTCTCTCTAGTTTATATTGTAGCAAATCTGCTTTTTAAGAAGCTCAGTTTTTCTGTTTGTTTCTTATTCTTTCCATATTGTCTTTGCTTGGTTCAATCGGAGGATTGAATCAAGGGTGTAGAGGTTGGTTGGTGAGCCGAGTGTAAAACCAACTGTAAGGGTTCGATTGTGATCCCGGGAAAACAATCGGGGTGGTTCTAGTCGGTGAGCCAGGGAAAACCGACCGAGTTCGTTGTGAGCTCGTAAAACAACAAGTTTGGTTGTGAGCTTGTAAAACAACCGGCTGTAATCCAAGGGGTTATAGTGAATTCCCAAGTGAGACTTGAGGAGTAGACGTAGGAGCAAGGGTTAGCTCCGAACCACTATAAAAGCCTTGTGTTTGTGAGTGTTTGTCTCTTTTTTTTACTCTCATTTCATTCACAGCACATAGCAATTAATTAACCATCTTGGTAAAGCATTAATTAGTCATCCACAACGTTTTAATTGCAAAATTATTTTAAAACCCAATTCACCCCCCTCTTGGGTTGTCTATCTGGGCAACAGTGCGGTAACCCTTCGGGTTGGCAACGGGGCAAAAGTTGCTGCTGTGGCTGTGGACACCTACCATCTGCGACTACCGTCGGGTTTTAGTTTATTACTTAGAGACTGCTATTATGTACCTCCTGCTAGCAGAAATTTGATTTCTGTTTCATGTCTAGCACAGGAAGGTCATATTTTTACATTTGACAAAGACTGTTGTTCTATTTATTTTAGAAATAAAATAGTCGCACGTGGTTTTATGATTGACAGTCTCTATCATTTGCATATGGATATATCTATAAATGTGTCTGAGCAAGAAGTGAATGCCAAAGGATCCAAAAGATCCAGGGATGAGATAAACCAAAAATATTTGTGGCACCTCAGGCTTGGCCATATTGGAGAGGATAGAATGAACAAAATGGATAAAGATGGGCTTCTCGGCTCATTGACTTCCAAGTCATATCCAGTTTGCGAGTCCTGTCTTCAAGAAAAAATGGCTAGATTGCCCTCTGTAGGACATGGGGAGAGGACCACTGAAATACTTACCCTGGTACATACAGATGTGTGTGGCCCATTCGATGTGCAAGCCAGGGGACGTTATTCGTACTTCATTACCTTTACCGATGATTATTCACGGTATGGGTATGTGTATCTTATGAGACACAAATCTGAATCTTTTGAAAAGTTCAAAGAGTTCAGAAATGAAGTAGAAAAACAAACTGAAAAACCCCTTAAGGCTCTTCGATCAGATCGAGGAGGAGAATACCTTAGTGGAGAATTCCGGGACTATCTCAAGGACAAATGGCATAGTCTCACAATGGACTCCTTCGGGTACACCTCAACTCAACGGAGTATCAGAGAGGAGAAATCGGACTCTATTGGATATGGTCCCGTCCATGATGAGCTTCACTGATCTACCGATGTTTCTTTGGGGAGATGCCTTACTTACCGCAGTATATCTACTTAATAGAGTTCCCTCTAAATCTGTTCCTACCACACTGTATGAGATATGGCATGGTAAGAAACCAAGTCTTGGTCATCTCAAGATTTGGGGATGTCCGGCCCACGTCAAAAGACTACAGGCGGACAAACTAGAGGCTAGGACCATAAGTGCTCGTTTTATAGGATATCCTAAAGAGTCATTAGGATACAATTTTTACGTCTCAGAGGATCACAATGTGTTTGTGAGCCGTCATGCCATCTTCTTGGAAAACCAGTTTATCCTTGATAGAGGCAGTGGGAGGAAAATTGAGCTTGAAGAGAAAGTCTTTGAAAAGCAATGAGTTATGGATCGTATTGAACCCATTAATACAGAGCCAGTTCACAATGTCCCTCAACCACCTCGCAGATCTAGTAGGGTCTCCCATCCTCCCGATAGATACTTAGGTATACTAGAAGAGGATACCGAGGAAATGTTTCTAGTGGGAGATAGGGATCACATATAGGATCCCAAAACCTACGACGAGGCGATATCTGATATCGATTCCGAGAAATGGTTGGAAGCTATGAAGTCAGAGTTAGACTCCATGCATTCCAACCAAGTTTGGACCTTAGTAGATCCACCAGAAGGTATTGTACCTATTGGATGCAAATGGATCTACAAAAGAAAGATAGATTCGGATGGAAAGGTAGAGACCTATAAAGTAAGGCTAGTGGTGAAAGGGTATAGTCAATGCGAAGGCCTTGACTATAAGGAGACCTTTTCACCTGTAGCCATGCTAAAATCCATCCGAACATTGCTTGCCATTGCAGCATTTCATGATTATGAAATCTGGCAGATGGATGTGAAAACTACTTTCCTGAATGGATATCTTGATGAAGATATCTATATAGAACAGCCTTTGGGTTTCACTTCCAGTGATGGAGATCACAAAGTCTGCAAGCTGCAAAGGTCCATCTATGGACTAAAGCAAGCATCTCGGAGTTGGAACACTCGTTTCGATAACGCAATCAAAACGTTTAATTTCATCAAAAACGAAGAGGAACCGTGTGTTTACAAAAAGGTTGGTGGGAGTGCTGTCGTATTTCTCGTACTATACGTGGACGACATCCTCCTGATAGGGAATGATATTTCCATGCTAACCTCGGTCAAGGTCTGGTTGTCAAAAGAGTTCTCCATGAAAGACCTTGGGGAAGCATCCTATATTTTGAGAATAAAGGTCTATAGAGATAGATCTAAAAGGATGCTTGGCCTATCACAGAAGATGTACATAGAGGAAGTGCTGAAAAGGTTCAGCATGGAAAACTCTAAAAGGGATCTCTTATCCCTAAGGCATTGAATTCATCTCTCCAAGAAGATGTGCCCCAACACATCTGAAGAGATTCAACGCATGAGCAAGATCCCCTATGCATCAGCAATAGGGAGCCTCATGTATGCCATGCTATGTACACGACCTGATATAGCCCTTGCTGTGAGTGTCACAAGCAGATATCAGTCGAATCCAGGTGAAGAACACTGGACAACTGTGAAGAATATTCTTAAGTACTTGAGAAGAACTAAAGATTTATTCTTGGTTTTTGGAGGATCATCAGAGTTAAAGATAGAAGGGTACACAGATTCAGACTTCATGATTGATGTCGATGATAGGAAGTCAACATCTGAATATGTGTTCTTGTGCAATGGTGGTACGGTGAATTGGAAGAGTTCTAAACAACCGATCATTGCTGACTCTACTATGGAAGCTGAATACATCGCCGCATCTGAAGCTGCTAAGGAAGGCTTCTAGTACAAAAAATTCATTGCAGAATTGGATGTGATGACATCAGATGCCATAACACTCTACTACGATAATAATGGCGCCATAGCTCTTGCTAAGGAACCAAGGTCTCATCAGAAGTCCAAGCATATAGAGCGGCACTTCTACCTCATACGCGACTATGTTGAGAAGAAGTATGTCGAGGTGCAGAGAGTAGACTCCGTGGACAACGTGGCAGACCCGTTCACTAAGTAGCTAAGTCAACAAAAGACTGAAGCCCACCTTGAGAAGATGGGACTAAGATATATGACTGATTGGCTTTAGTGCAAGTGGGAGATTGTTAGATGTATGCCCTAGAAGCCAATTTTGGCTGACACATTATTAATTCTGGGACATAATTTGTACTTGACTTTATTATTATTGAATAAATAAAAGGCATCTTTTTCATTCATATTGTTATTGTGTCTATGAATCGTCCAAGGAATTAATAAGATGATGATGCATATTTCTCAAGAGTTGAGAATTTGAGCCATGTATCATTAGTGATTAATTTCTAAACGCTCCTGATCGATGGATCATCACGAGGACGGTGATCGATCTGATGAGATCAGTGCACATATTACTTTTCCTATGGATGGACGAGACTCGAGTCTACGGTGTGGAGATACTGAAGTAATAGTGCAGGTGCTTGCTAGAGAACAAGGGTACTGAGCGTGACCAAGATAAGAAGTCACTTGGATGTCTATCCACTCGTCAGTGACTTGCTTGATGTTGCAGTAGTGTGACTGGTCCTTTGACCTGCGGTGCTTCGGCCACTCACAGTAAGGTTATTGTAGTTTGACTGCACACATGCATGGTCTCTAGCCATATGGGTCCATGTAGTGTAGATTGGCTGCAGTAGGTTCACTGTAGGAGTAGGGTATGCACCTATAAGGAATCTATCGATCTTGATAGATAAGGAGAGATCCTATGTGATTTATAAGACTGAGTTCGTAAGATCTCGGCCGAGGCAGTATGCACAGTGGAGAAAGAGTTTTCTACTCTCGAACTTAAGTCGAATAAATCTTCACATACGACAGACGATGGGGTTTGACGAGTTGTCCATGACCTCCGTCCTATAGGGATCCATGATAGTAGGATTGTATCACATATTAACTGCACCTAGAGGTTCATCATTCTATTCTGCTGGGTAGCCACTACATGCTGCTAGGTGTCACTGGTGGATGGTGAGACTCACAGGGAATATCTCGATGATCGATAAACCCTAATGAGTTGAGTTGGAATCGTTCCAACCCATTGAAAGGAGTTTTCAATGATATTGAGATAAAGATCGCAATATATCTCACTACCAGTCAAAATAGATCCTATGGGATCACACACACTAAAAGTATTGACCGATCCGATGGTTGAAAAGTGATTATGAATCACAAGTAATCAATTCGATTGATAATAAGTTGAAGAAGAAATGGGAATTGATTAATTGGACTTAAAATACGAATCCTACTTGGAGTGGGATTCCTAGAGTCCTAATTGGATTAGGACTGAGAGTCCTACTTGGAGTAGGACTGGGATTCCTACTTGAAGTAGGATTCCCACAATCCTAATTAGATTAGGATTTTGAATTTATTTTGGATTCCTACTTAGAATAGAATTCCTAGAAATCCTAATTGGATTAGGACTTCGGATTCAAATTAGAGTCCTAATTGGATTAGGACTAAAAATGAATAAATCCTAATTGGATTAGAATTTCTTAAGTCCTAATTAATTATTAATCTAATAAATTAACAAGACTCCTAATTGGATTAGGATTGAAGAGTTCAATTGAGTCAAAATTGATTTGAGTTCTAATTGAATTGGGACTTACCTAGATTAGATCCAAATGGTTCATGATTTGGTTAAAGCCTAATGAGATTATGACTAACCAAATAGGGCCCTCCTAATCCTCCTTAGAGGAGGACTAGGGCAACACAAGAGGAGGGGCTCATGCCCCTCCTCCTTTTGCTTCTTGGTGCGGCGTGAAGAGAGGGGTCGGCTCCCCTCTTGGAAAGGGATCAAGGGCTCCTAATTTGTAGGAGCCCTTCATGCTTTAAAAGGAGACTTGGCGGCACCCTAGGGCATTCAATTGAAGCCCTCTCCCCTCCAAGCCGTGGCCTCCCTCTCCTCTCTCTTGGATCAGCCGCAAGCAATGAGCAAAGAAAAGGTGGTGTTGGCGGCCTCATCTTCTTCCCTTCCTTCATCCAACGCAAAGGGGAGAAATAGGCTGCAAGGTGCTTTAGTTCTTCTCCAAAGATCCATCTTTCTTCTTTCTCCTCCCAAGCACAATCAAGGGTTGATCAAAAGGGAGGAGATCAGCCATTAAAAGAAGTCTCTGCAAGGGAGCTAGCACCCCGGGGAGACAAGGAAACCTTGATCGGTCCTCTACTTCGTGTGGATACCCGTAGAGGCCGGACGCTTGTGCGGCTTCAAGCGAACCCTCTTCCAAAACCACGATCATCAGGTTGCAGTGATCACCTACCCGCACAAAGGTGAAGATCTGATCTTCCTAATGTTTTAAAAGTATTTAATCCTTATCTAACTACGAACGGTTTTTGAACAACGTTCATGCGATGAACGATTGATCCCGCACATGCCTCTTCCGCTGCGTCTGAATTTTTTTAAAAAATTTTCTGCGGCATGGGTGGGTTCTAGCAGATATGGTCCGATCCATGATGAGCTTCATAGATCTGCCTATGTTTCTTTGGGGAGATGCCTTATTATCTGCGATTTATTTATTGAATAGAGTTTCCTCTAAGTCCGTTCCTACCACACCGTATGAGATATGGCATGGTAAGATGCCGAGTCTTGGTTATCTCAAGATTTGGGGATGTCCGGCCCACGTCAAACGACAACAGGCGGACAAGTTAGAGCCTAGGACCATAAGTACTCGTTTCATTGGATATCCTAAAGAGTCATTAGGATACAATTTTTACGTCTTAGAGGATCACAATGTGTTTGTCAGCTGACATGCCATCTTCTTGGAAAAACAGTTTATCCTTGATAGAGGCAGTGAGAGGAAAATTAAGCTTTAAGAGAAAGTCTCTGAAAAGCAACGAGTAATAGATCCTATAGAACCTATTCACATAGAGCCAGTACACGTAGTACCTCCTCCACCTCGTAGATCAAGTAGGGTCTCCCATCCTCCTGATAGATACTTAGGTATACTAGTAGAGGATACCGAGAAAATGTTCCTCATGGGAGATAGGAAACATGTGCAGAATCCCAATACCTACAACGAGGCGATATCTGATATCGATTCCGAGAAATGGCTGGAAGCCATGAAGTCAGAGATAGACTCCATATATTCCAACCAAGTCTGGACCTTAGTAGATCCACCAGAAGATATAGTACCTATTGGATGTAAATAGATCTACAAAAGAAAAATAGGTTCGGATGGGAAGGTAGAGACCTATAAGGCAAGGCTAGTGGCGAAAGGGTATAGTCAGCGCGAAAGCATTGACTATCAAGAGACCTTTTCACCTATAGCCATGCTGAAATCCATTCGAACATTGCTTGCCATTACAGCATTTCATGATTATGAAATATTGCAGATGGATGTGAAAACTGCTTTCCTGAATGGATATATTGATGAAGATATCTATATGGAGCAGTCTTTGGATTTCACTTCCAGTGATGGTGATCACAAGGTCTGCAAGCTGCAAAGGTCCATCTATGGACTGAAGCAAGTATCTCGGAGTTGGAACACTCGTTTCAATGATGCGATCAAATCGTTTGATTTCATCAAGAACGAAGAGGAACCGTGTGTTTACAAAAAGGTTAGTGGGAGTGCTGTCGTGATCCTCATACTGTACGTAGACGACATCCTCTTGATAGGAAATGATATTCCAATGCTAACCTCGGTCAAGGTCTGGTTGTCAAAAGAGTTCTCCATGAAAGACCTTGGGGAAGCATCCTATATTTTGGGGATTAAGGTCTATAGAGATAGATCTAAGAGGATGCTTGGCCTATCACAGAAGATATACATAGAGGAGGTACTGAAGAGGTTCAATATGAAAAACTCCAAGAGGGGTCTATTATCCCTAAGGCATGTGATTCATCTCTCCAAGAAGATGTGCCCCAACACATCTGAAGAGATACAACGCATGAGCAAGATCCCTTATGCTTCGGCAATAGGGAGCCTCATGTATGCCATGCTGTGTACACGACCTGATATAGCCCTTGCTGTGAGTGTCACTAGCAGATATCAGTCGAATCCAAGCGAAGAGCACTGAACAGCTGTGAAGAACATTCTTAAGTACATGAGAAGAACTAAAAATTTGTTCTTGATTTTTGGAGGATCATCAGAGTTAAAGGTGAAAGATACACAGATTCAGACTTCATGACTGATATTGATGATAGAAAGTCTATATCTGGATATGTGTTCTTGTGCAATAGTGGTACGGTAAATTGGAAGAGTTTCAAACAACCGATCATTGCTGATTCTACCATGGAAGATGAGTATATCGCCGCCTCTGAAGCTGCAAAGAAAGCCTTCTGGTTCAAAAAATTCATTGCAGAGCTAGATGTAAAGCCATCAGATGCTATCACACTCTACTGCGATAATAATGGCGCCATAGCTCTTGCTAAGGAGCCAAGGTCTCATCAGAAGTCCAAGCATATAGAGCGGCGCTTTCACCTCATACGCGATTACCTCGAAAAGAAATATGTCGAAGTGCAGAGAGTAGACTCCGCGGACAATGTGGTGGACCCGCTCGCTAAGCAATTAAATCAGCAGAAGACTGAAGCCCACCTTGAGAAGATGGAACTTAGATATATGTCTGATTGGCTTTAGTGCATGTGGGAGATTGTTAGATGTATGCCCTAGAAACCAAAATGGCAAACACATTATTAATTTTGGGACATAAATTTGTACTTGACTTTATTATTATTGAATAATAAATGGGCATCTTTTCATTCATATTGTTTATGTGTCTATAAATCGTCCAAGAAATTAATAAGATGATGATACATATTCTCAAGAGTTGAGAATTTGAGCCATGTATCATTGGTGATTAATTTCTAAATACTCCTAATCAATGGATCATCACGAGGATGGTGATCGATCCGATCAGTGCACAGATCGCTTTCCTTATGGATGGACGAGACTCGAGTCCACAGTGTAGAGACACTGAAGTGATAGTGCAGGTGCTTGTTAGAGAACAAGGGTACTGAACGTGATCAAGACAAGAAGTCATTTGGATGTCTATCCACTCGTCAATGACTTACTTGATGTTGCAGTAGTGTGACTGGTCCTTTGACCTGCAGTGCTTCGGCTACTCACAGTGAAGTTATTGTAGTTTGACTACACATATACATGGTCTCTAGTTATATGGGTCCTTGTAGTGTAAATTGGCTGCAATAGGTTCACTGTAGGAGTAGGGTATGCACCTACATGGAATCTTTCGACCTTGATAGATGAGGAGTGATCCTATGTGATTTACAAGATTGAGTTCTAAGACCTTGGCCAGGGCAGTATATACAGTGGAGAAAGAGTTTTCCACTCTCGAACTCAAGTCGAATAAATCTAGACATATGACAGACGACGGAGTTTGACAAGTTGTCCATGACCTCCGGTCTGTAAGGATTCACAATAAAAGGACTGTATCATACGATAACTGCACCTAGAGGTTCATCATTCTATTCTACTGGGTAGCCACTACATACTACTAGGTGTCACTAGTGGATGGTGAGACTCACAGGGATCATCTTGATGGTTGATAATCCCTGGTGAGTTGAGTTGAAATTGTTTCAACCCATTGAAAGAAGTTTTCAATGATATTATGATAGAGATCGCAATATATCTTACTGCCAGTCAGAATAGAACCTATGGGGTCACACATATTAGAAGTATTGACCGATTCGATGGTTGAATTGTGATTTAGAATCACATATGATCAATTAGATTGATAAATGGATAACCCACTAAGAGTTAGTGATTAGAAGAAGGAATAATTGCAATCGGATTGCAATTTAATTTAATTAATTGGATTTAATTAATTGGACTTGATCATGAGTCCTAGTTGGAGTAGGATTCTTGGAGTCCTAATTGGATTAGGATTTCAAATTAAATTAGAGTCCTACTTGGAGTAGGATTTCTAAAGTCCTAATTGTCTTAGGGCTGAAATTTAAACAAGTCCTGATTAGATTAGAATTTTCTTAAGTTTTAATTAATTAATCTAACTAATCAAATGACTCCTAATTGGATTAGGATTGAAGAGTTCAATTGAGTCATGGTTCAATTAAATTCTAATTGGATTTGGATTTGGAGGAATTAAATTGGGTGCACTTAATCCTATTTTGAATAGGATTGGACCTAGAACTAGTCCTAACCCAATTTCCACTTAATTTGATTAAGTGGGGCCAACCATATGGGAGAAGAGGGAGGGGCCTATGCCCCTCCCTTGGCTGGTGGCGTGAAGGAAAAAGGAGGGGCCATGCCCCTCCTATTTTGAATTCACAAAGGGAGAGCTCATCTCTATCCACACACCATAAAAGAGGGGTTCAAAGGGGCTCCGAATTTTTTATGATTTTTCTTGAAATTTTTGGCAGCAAGGAACCTCCTTCCATTCCTCCTTTCAGCCATAAGGAAGCAAGGGAAAAGAAGCTCTTGGCGTGGTCTACTTCATCCCCTTCCTTGGTTCCAATGCGAAGAAAAAAGAAATGTCTGCGGGTTTTTGTTCTCCTTCCATTGAACCATCCTTCTTCTTTCTCCTCCCTTAGGCATTCAAGAGTTGATTGATAGGGAGGATATCAGCCATCAATAGCCTTCTCTGCAAGGGAGCTAGCACCTTGGGGAGATCCAAAGGCTTCGATCGACTCACTACTTCTTGTGGATACCCATAGAGGCCGGACGCGTGTGCGGCTTCCACTGAACCCTCATCAAATACCACGTGAATCAGATTTGCGGAGACCATCTATCCGCATAAGGTGAAGATCTGATCTTCTTAATCATGATTATAAAATGATTTAATAAGAATTTAATCCTAATGTATCTATAAATGGTTTTAAAATACGTTCATGCGATGAACGGGATATGCACATATCTTTCCACTGCATATCTAAAAATTTTTAAATTTTCAGCAGCATGTGACAGATCCTAACAGTGGTATCAGAGCCATGGTTATGTAAATTAAGATTAGGATTAAATTTTTCAAAATATTTTAGATCTGAAATTTAAGGAATTATGCTTCCTGAAATTTATGTATACAGAATTTTCAGCTTGCTGATTTTTCTGCATGCTGATTTTTGGATGCTTAGATTAATGATTCTAATGCTTTGATAATGTGATTACAAATGTTTAGAATCAAATCTTGCATGATCAGTAAGTCATGAGATGAAATAATCAGTTAAATTACAGATCTGAATATAATTTTTATGCATGTGATGCATATAGTGATGATCATGGATGGATCTTTCTGAATGTGCTGAAATATTCTGCGATGTTCTGTGATGCATGTAATTTTAATTTTCATATGCCTGCGTGCATCTTAAATTCATGTATTAGAGACCTGCGTGTCTCATGAAAAAGGGTTGTAATTTATTCTTCAAATTTTATTTAATTTTTAAAACAATCTAGGATGTAATCTGTGATGTGTGTTACACGTCGATTATTGATTGATATGTACATCAACAAGCTTAACATACGCGGATCGAGATCAAGGGTTGATTGAAGATGGATCAAGGAGTTGATCATAATTGGACCTAGGGATCAAGATCAAGTCAAGAGTTGAAGACGATCAAACCAATTGACGTGCATGTGCTTGTAAAATGACCCCATCTTGGATCCATGATCATCACCATTATATTTATTTTGTTGATAAATGCCTGGATGATTAATGTTTATGTCTATGTGGGTAAATTTATATTTGCATGAGATGTGAATACGCGATCGAGTGAGACCGAATTATAAACCTCCCTAATCAGTCGATGGTGAACCAACATGAGTTAGTCATATTTGATTAATTGATCTAATTGGTGTCTAGGCAAGCTTATAAGATGGTTACTTAATTAGGACCCTACTCTCCGAGTAAGAGGAGCCTCCCACCTGCTTACCTAGCTAATTGTTCAATTATCTCTTATGAAGAACTCAAGTTGCAAACACTAAGAAAGGTCCATCCAAATCTAAAATTAGATTGTGAAGTTTTAGTTGAATGTTTGAAAAAATCAACTGGGTTGATTATGAACTCGAAAAAAAATTGGTGTAGATTTTGGTTGATTTTCTAAAAAAAATCAACTAGATTGTTTGTGAACTCAAAAAATAATCGGTTGTAGATTTTGGTTGATTGACCTGAAAAAATCAACTAGGTTTGGTTGTAAATCTAAAAAATAACTGGGCTGTAATCTGAATTATAGATTATAGTAAAATTTTCAAGAAAAAAATCTTAAAGAGTAAACGTGGGTACAGAGTTGGCACCGAACTAGTATAAATCTTTTATGTTAGCATTGCTTGATCTATTTGCCTTTATTTTTAGCCCACTTAGTTATTAGTTATTTGCTGAAATTTATTTTTTTGTATCAAGCATTTAATTCTCGTGCATTTAGTAAAATTTTTTGAAAAACCGAATTCATCTGTCCTCTTGGGCTGCATAGCTAGGCAACAAGAAGAACATAAATCACATTGTGGAAGCATTAAAATAATACTTATTCTGAAGTTAAAAAAGTTTAGGTTCCAAAAAGAACTATAATGACGAACATGAAAGGACTTAAGGAAGTTTGGGTATCTAAATACAAAACTTAATTTTCTATTTTGCAAGTATCTCTTGCAATTGTTGGAAACAAAACGAGTGGTACTTGGATAGTGGCTGCTCAAGTCTTAGTTCATCTCATCATAAGCTAAAGATGGATAGATTGTGACTTTTGGGGACAACAGTAAAAAAAATCATTGGAATTAGCTGTGTTGGTATTGACCCCTCTACCTCTATTGAAAATGTACTTTTAGTTAAAGGTTCGAAACATAACTTGTTAAGTTTTAATCAATTATGTAATAAGGGTTTTAAAGTTTGTATAGAATTATCATTCTCCGTTGTCACTAGTTCCACTATTGATGGAATCAAGTTCATTGGTCATGGATAGGGTAGTATGTATATGGTAGATCTTGAGGATCTATCCAAACAAAATATATAATGCTTTGGGGCAGTAAATTTCAAATGAAATTAGTTGGTTATAGTGTCATAGTTTAGCTTATGCAAGCATGAATATGATTTTTAAGCTAATCAAGAATAAAATGGTTGATGGTTTACCTAAGCTAAAATTTGGAAAAGCTAAAATATGTGATGCATTCCAACTAGGTAAGCAAATTCGAGTTTCATATAAATCCAAAAAATTGTTGTTTCAACTTTTAGGCTATTAGAACTTTTGTATACAGATTTGTTTGAACCTACTGGAAAAACTAACCTAGGTGGTAAAAGATTTGGTCCTGTAATTATAGATGATTTCTCTAGATTCACTTAGGTTCTATTTTGGCACACAAAAATGAAGCTATTTATGCTTTTTCAAAGTTTCATAAAAAAGATCAAACTAAAAAGGGTTTTCAATAACTTGAATTCAAAGTGATCATGAAACTGAATGTAGAAACCAAAATTTTGAAAGTGTTTATGATCAAAATAATTTTAAAAATAATTTTCTACACCACGAACTTCTTAACAAAATAGAATAGTTGAAAGAATGAATAGAATATTAGAAAAAATGGCCTATATCATGTTGTGTGAGGGTGATCTTCAAAAATACTGTTAGGCTAAAGCTATCAGCACAATATATTACATATTGAGTAAAGCATTAATAAGACCAATTTGAAAAAAGCACCCTATGAAGTTTAGAGAGGTAGAACACTTAATATAAGCTATTTTCATGTTTTTGGTTCTAGATGCTTCATATTGAATAATGGTAAGGATAGATTACGTAAATTTATTGCTAAATCTGATGAAGGCATTTTTTAGGTTATTTTATAACTAGTAAAGCATATAGAGTATTTAATAAAAGGAAACTAGTTATAGAATAATCCATACATGTTATTTTTGATGAAACTTTCCCTCTTTCATCAAGGAAGAAAGTATTGATTGATGATGATGTGGTTTCACTGGAGAATGACATGGAGCACCTTACAATCAAGGAACCTACAATGGGGAATGAAGAGAAAGATAAGAGAGGAGCAAAAGGTCAAGATCAGGATGAAGAAAAGAATGGAAACATCAAACTTCCCAAGTAAGACATAATTTACCAAAAGATTAGAGGCATGATCATAATCACTCTAAAGAATTGATTATTAGTGATCCTTCCTATAGGGTAAGAACTAGATCATCTATTAGAAATATATGTAATCATTTAGTTTTCATTTCACAAATTGAACCTAAAACTATTGATGAAGCTAAAAATGACCATAATTGGAGTAATGAAATGCAAGAAAAACTAAACTACTCTGAAAGAAATCGAGTATGGAATTTAGTTCTTGCACCTAAAGATCATCCTATAATTAGAAAAAAATGGTTTTTTATAAATAAATTAGATGAATTAAGTAATATAATTAGAAAAAAGCAAGATTGGTCGCACATAAGTATAGTCAACAAGAAGGAATTGATTTTGATGAAACCTATACTCCTATAGTTAGATTAGAAGCAAAAAAAATGTTAATGACATTTGCATGTTTCATGAATTTCAAATTATATTAAATGGATGTAAAAAGTAAATTTCTAAATGGTTATATTGTAGAAGAAGTGTATATTGAATAACCATCCAGTTTTGAAAACCATAAGCATCATGACCATATTTTCAAGTTGACTAGAGTATTATATGGTTTCAAATAAGCTCCTAGAGCATGGTATGATAGACTTAGCAAATTTTTATTAAAAATAGTTTCATAAGAGGAAAAATAAATACCACACTCTTTATGAAAGGAAAAGATAGTTATATTTTAATTGTTCAAATTTATATTGATGACATCATAATTGGTGATACCGATGAAATACTAAGTGAAGAATTTGCTAAGTTGATGTAGAAAAGGTTCCAAATGATCATAATAGGTGAATTAACTTTCCTTCTCAAACTTCAAATCAAGCAAAGTAAAGAAGCATCTTCATTAACCCGACCAAATACATCCCGGAGATACTTAAGATGTTTGGCATGGAGAGTGTAAAGGCAATTAGTAAACCTATGAGCTCCTCTTGTAAGCTTGATAAAGATGAGGGTGGTAAGCCTATTGGATTAAAATTATATGGAAGAATGATAGTCTTTTTTTTTATTTAACTACCAGTAGACCTGATATATTATTTAATATATATCTACAAGAATGATACCTACATGATGCATGGGGTGAGAATGAAAATAGAAATTTAATTTTATGTGATAGAAGAATAGTAAGAACTTAAAAAATAGAATGAAAAAAATAGAGTCGTGATACTAACCCACCTGCTATCTTCGATCAGCATGACCCTAAACTCAAGTTCGAAAATTTTTGTATGTGGAGGAAAATCAATAAGAGGTGAAATTTTTCTATTTTTAGGTTCCAAAATATAAGAACCAAATGTTTTGTGACATCTTTTTTTGGCACAACTTTCAAAATATCAAATTTTTCTGTGATACAAATAATTTTTTTTATTCTTGTAATTATTAGTTTTTTCGGATGTGGTATTCTTTTCTTTTTGAATGTTCCTTTTGGAATGAATTTTTATCATTTTCAGAGAGTGCTATTAAAAATATAATTTACTCATGGAGAAACTATTATGAATGAATTATTTTTTTTTTTATCTTTTGGTGCGTGTGGAGTTCCTAAAAGAAATAAGAAGCGGATTTTTTAAGTGTTTTTTTAATGCTTGTAGATTGTTCCTTTTTGAGTCAAACATTTTTATTCCTTGTTGAAGGGTCCCACTAAAAAACTATTTTTTAAAAAAAAATTGATGATACCAAACAATTGAGTATGGTACTAATGGTTTTATTTGTTTTGGAAAGAGATAAATATCTATTTGTAGGAAGTTCTTGGTATTTGATTAGATTGAGAGCCTTTGAAGTAATTATTTCAATGTTTGGAGAAGCTTTCAAAGCATATTGAAAAATTCAATGCAAGTGGAACCGGCTCTAGCCCTTTAGGATCCAACAATAGGATGACCATAGGGTGAAAAGAAAGATTGATTTTATCGAATTGTTAGAAGTTGACTCTAGATCTGATGGAGTTAACCCCAGCATATCAGGGGCCAACTCCAATATGCAAGAGTCGACTGGTATATGACTAGGAGTCAACCACAATCTTGGAGGAGTTGACTCCACGTAGCTAGGAGCCAACTCTTTAGTAGCTAACTACTTTCAACAACTAGTTTTCCAGGGCATTCAGAATTCTACTTTCAGCCATTAATGAGACGAGAGAGTTGTCCAATGGCCAAAAAAGGATCCAAGGCATCTTTTATGTTATTTAAAAAGCTTCAAAATATTAATGAGAATTAGTTTTTTGAGAGAATTGAATATAGCAAAAACACCTTACCAAATCTCATTGAATAGAGCTTCCAAGCAAGAAAAGCATTCAATCGGTTCAATCCTTGTTTCCCTCCATATTTGAAAGAGCTGAATAGTGTACATCAAGCTCGCAAAAAGAAGCTACTTGCATTTGCAAATATTTCTTGTGATTTGTAAATGACTTGGACAAGTTTCAAAGAAAATTTTGAAACTTGGGGAAGAGGCTTGATTGTACCTTGAAACAAATTATTATAAGAGATTGGGAATAAGTTTAGGATGTTTATTTTGTCAGTGATAGACTAACGGATTGTTGTAATCAATGGAATGATTAGTGGATTAGAATTCTTAAGAGGGTTTACTTGGAGAGAAGATGTAGTAGCTAAGTTTGGTTCCAAATTTCTATAAAAATTTATGTTTGTGGTGTGCTTGATTTACTTACTTATCTTTGTTAGCATCCCTCATATGCCATAAAAATTTCGAAATAAGTTTCAGATTGCAGCGGAAAACATATGCGGGATCCGTTCGTCGCATGAACGTGTTTTAAAACCTTTCGTTTGTAGATAGATTAGAATTAAATTATTTTAAACCATTTTAAAATCATTAAGAAGATCAGATCTTCACCTTGTGCGGGTAGATGGTCTCCGCAAATCTGATTTACGTGGTATTTGATCAAGGCTCAGTGGAAGCCGCACACGCGTCCGGCCTCTACGGGTATCCACACGAAGTATTGAACCGATCGAAGCCTTCGTATCTCCCGGGGGTGCTAGCTCCCTTGCAAAGGTGGCTTTTGATGGCTGAAATCCTCCCTTTCAATCAACTCCTGAATGCCTAGGGAGGAGGAGGAAGAAGGATGGATCAAAGGGAACAAGAACAAAACACTTTCAGCCTTTTCCCTTTTCTTTTTGTTGGAACCAAGAATGGGAGGAAGAAGGGCCACCACGCCTCCCTTTCTTTTTCTTTTCCCTTGCGGCTGAAAGGAGGAAGGAAGAGGGAGATGGTTGCTGCCGAAATGCCCAAGGAAAGGATGATGAAGAGGGGTCACACGCCTCCTCTTTTAATCCCTAAAGAGATAAGGATGAGTTCCTATTTTCTAGGAACTCATCTTTATCCCTTGGTTTGGCGAACAAGGAGGGGCGTACGCCCCTCCTCTTTCTCCCATGCACACCCCAAAGGGAGGGGCATGGGCCCCTCCCTCAAATCCATTTAAATCTGCCATTTAAATAAATTAAAGGGTGTTTTTAATTTGGGTCTATTGCATGAGTCCAATCCTAGTCAAAATAGGATTTTATGCACCCATTTCAATTTCCTTCAAATCCTAATCTAATTAGGATTTAATTGAACCATGACTCTATTGAACTCTTCAATCCTAATCCAATTAGGAGTCATAAAATTAATTAGATTAAATTTAAAATTAATTAGGACTTAAGAAAATCCTAATCTAATCAGGACTTGTTCAAATTTCAGCCCTAAGACAATTAGGACTTTAAAAATCCTATTCCAAGTAGGACTCTAATTTAATTTGAAATCCTGATCCAATTAGGACTTCATGAATCCCACTCCAAGTAGGACTCATGTTCAAGTCCAATTAATTAAATTAAATTGCAATCCGATTGCAATTATTCCTTCTTCTAACCACTAACTCTTAGCGGATTTTCAATTTATCAATCTAATTGATTATTTGTGATTCCTAATCACATTCAACCATCGGATCGGTCAATACCTCTAATGTGTGTGACCCCATAGGTTCTATTCTGACTGGTAGTGAGATATATTGCGATCTCTATCACAATATCATTGAAAACTTCTTTCAATGGGTTGAAACAATTTCAACTCAACTCACCAGGGATTATCGACCATCAAGATGATCCCTGTGAGTCTCACCATCCACAAGTGACACCTAGCAGTATGTAGTGGCCACCCAGTAGAATAGAATGATGAACCTCTAGGTGCAGTTATCGTATGATACAGTCCTTCTATCGCGGATCTCTACAGACCGGAGGTCATGGATAACTCGTCAAACCCCGTCGTCTGTCGTATGTCTAGATTTATTCGACTTGAGTTCGAGAGTAGAAAACTCTTTTCCACTATTTTCTGTCCTGGCCAAGATCTTAGAACTCAGTCTTATAAATCACATAGGATCTCTCCTCATCTATCAAGATCGATAGATTCCATATAGGTGGATACCCTACTCCTACAGTGAACCTACTGCAGCCAATCTACACTACAAGGACCCATATGACTAGAGACCATGTGTATGTGTAGTCAAACTACAATAACCTCACTGTGAGTAGCCGAAGCACCGCAGGTCAAAGGACCAGTCATACTACTGCAACATCAAGTAAGTCACTGACGAGTGGATAGACATCCAAGTGACTTCTTGTCTTGGTCACGCTCAGTACCCTTGTTCTCTAACAAGCACCTGCACTATCACTTCAGTGTTCCTATACTGTAGACTCAAGTCTCGTCCATCCATAAGGAAGCGATCTGTGCACTGATCGGATCGATCACCGTCCTCGTGATGATCCATTGATCAGGAGCATTTAGAAATTAATCACCAATGATACATGGCTCAAATTCTCAACTCTTGAGAATATGTATCATCATCTTATTAATTTCTTGGACGATTCATAGACACATAAACAATATGAATGAAAAGATGCCCATTTATTATTCAATAGTAATAAAGTCAAGTACAAATTTATATCTCAGAATTAATAATGTGTCTGCCAGATTGGCTTCTAGGGCATACATCTAACAATCTCCCACTTGCACTAAAGCCAATCAGTTATATATCTAAGTCCCATCTTCTCAAGGTGGACTTCAGTCTTCTGCTGATTTAACCGCTTAGTGAGCGGATCTGTCATGTTGTCCACGAAGTCTACTCTCTGCACCTCGACATATTTCTTTTCGAGGTAGTCGCATATGAGGTAAAAGTGCCGCTCTATGTGCTTGGACTTCTGATGAGACCTAGGCTCCTTAGCGAGAGCTATGGTGCCATTATTATCGCAGTAGAGTGTGATGGCTTCTGATGGCATTACATCTATTTCTGTAATGAATTTCTTGAATCAGAAGGCTTCCTTTGCAGCTTCAGAGGCGGCGATATACTCAGCTTCCATAGTAGAATCAGCAATGATCGATTGTTTGGAACTCTTCCAATTTACAGTACCACCATTGCACAAGAACACATATCCAGATGTAGACTTTCTATTATCAATATCAGTCATAAAATCTGAATCTGTGTATCCTTCTACCTTTAACTCTGATGATCCTCCAAAAACCAAGAATAAATCTTTAGTTCTTCTTAAGTACTTAAGAATGTTCTTCACAGCTGTCCAGTGCTCTTCGCCTGGATTCGACTGATATCTGCTAGTGACACTCACAGCAAGGGCTATATTAGGTCGTGTACACAGCATGGCATACATGAGGCTCCCTATTGCAGAAACATAAGGAATCCTGCTCATGCGTTGAATCTCTTCAGATGTGTTGGGGCACATTTTCTTGGAGAGATGAATTCCATGCCTAAGGGATAATAGACCCCTCTTGGAGTTTTCCATACTGAACCTTTTTAGTACCTCCTTTATGTACATCTTCTGTGATAGGCCAAGCAACCTTTTAGATCTATCTCTATAGACCTTAATCTCCAAAATGTAGGATGCTTCCCCAAGGTCTTTCATGGAGAACTCTTTTGACAACCAGACCTTGACCGAGGTTAGCATGGGAACATCATTCCCAATCAAGAGGATGTCATCCACGTATAGTACGAGGAACACGACAGCACTTCCACTAACCTTCTTGTAAACACATGGTTCCTCTTCGTTTTTTATGAAATCAAACGATTTGATCGCATCATTGAAACGAGTGTTCCAACTCCAAGATGCTTGCTTTAGTCCATAGATGGACCTTTGCAGCTTGCAGACCTTGTGATCTCCATCACTGGAAGTAAAACCCAAAGGCTGCTCCATATAGATATTTTCATCAAGATATCCATTCAGAAAAGTAGTTTTCACATCCATCTGCCATATTTCATAATCATGAAATGCTGCAATGGCAAGCAATGTTCGAATGGATTTCAGCATGGCTACAGGTAAAAAAGTCTCCTGATAGTCAATGCCTTCGCGCTGACTATACCCTTTTGCCACTAGCCTTGCTTTATAGGTCTCTACCTTTCCATCCGAACATATTTTTCTTTTGTAGATCCATTTGCATCCAATAGGTACTATACCTTCTGGTGGATCTACTAAAATTCAGACTTGGTTGGAATACATGGAGTCTATCTCTGACTTCATGGCTTCCAGCCATTTCTCGGAATCGATATCTGATATCACCTCGTTGTAGGTATTGGGATCTTGTACATGTTCCCTATCTTCCATGAGGAACATTTCCTCGGTGTCCTCTACTAGTATACCTAAGTATCTATCGGGAGGATGGAAGACCCTACTAGATCTACGAGGTGGAGGAGGTACTATGTGTACTGGCTCTATGTGAATAGGTTCTATAGGATCCATAACTCGTTGCTTTTCAAAGACTCTCTCTTCAAGCTCAATTTTTCTCACAATTTTTCCAAGAAGACGGCATGTCGGCTCACAAACATATTGTGATCCTCTGAGACGTAAAAATTGTATCCTAATGACTCTTTAGGATATCCAATGAAACGAGCACTTATGGTCCTAGGCTCTAACTTATCCGCCTGCTGTCGTTTGACGTGGGCCGGACATCCCCAAATCTTGAGATAACCAAGACTCGGCTTCTTACCATGCCATATCCATACGGTGTTGATAGTCAACTTTAAAGACCACGCAATAGCACGTATCTAGTAGGATAGTGATTACGGGTATCGATCCACAGGGATTGGGGTATAGTTGTTTTTCCTAAAATAAAAATATTTAAAATGATGAATTTGTGAAGACTATTAAACTAAACAATTCAATAAAAGAAAATGCAATTAAAAAGATATCAGTTTGGGAGAACCTAGGGCAAGGAATTCACCACTAACATCGAAACAAGGGTTATTTATATTTTAATTTATTCTTGGATTAACATGCAAATTGGCTACAAGCCTAATAAGCATTTAAATAAAAATTCACAAAAGTAATTTGGGCATAATCCATCTTCAGTAGGCATGAAATGTCTACCCTAATCTAAGGTGGCAGCACATCGCATCTTCCCTAAGCATGGACTATCTTATATTTACTTAGTGATCATAAAGAACAGTTGTACGAACATCATACTTAAAATCACAGAAATTAAATATGATTCAAAAGAAGATTTCCATTAAAAACATTAAGTTCATACAACCCCAAGAATATAAATAAAATATAAAACCAATGTCCCTGTGTTAGGGCTGCATCCAGCCCTAGAGAAGAGATCAGCCCTGCATGGAGAATTGAACAGCTGCACTGCAGGGGGACTTCATAATGATTGGCTCCTTCCTCCCGTCGGCTCTCTCCTCTCTTCTCTGTCTCCCGTGAGAACTTGGCTTCTCCCCTATTCCGAAGAGATCCTGGAACCGGACCCCCAAAGCTTGCCTTCCCTCTCGGTGGAGCTTCCCCTTTTATAGCTTTCACACCCTTGTTATCACGCAGGGGATAAGGATGAAATGAAACAGAATGCGGTTGAAGCTAGGGTGATTCTCGGCGTTGGAGTATATCATGAATCCAGGGAATGAGAGGAAGGAACCGAGCTTCTTCAACGCATGGGAGAAGATCTTGGACGCGGTGGATGATGATTTGAATCTATCCGTGACTGCTTGAAGCTTATCTTCCTGCTGGCGAGAATATGGGATGCATACGAACGGAAGGAGGTTGGGAGGAGCTTGATTCGGTGAATCATGCTGAGAGATGATGCGGAAGAAACCTTGAATCGCGGACGGCTGGTGGCTGTGATCTGCGGACGTGAAGAATCCGGAAGATGAAGTCTATCCGGACGCTGGGAGTTTGGTTGGATTGAGATGAAGATAGATCACAAACATGGAGGAGATGATGTTGTTTTGTTGCTGGGATTCTGAAATGCTTTGGCTGAAAGGCTGAGATCCATTCGTGATGCTCATCCCGGCTGGACACGAGATATCCGGATGCGAGAGAGGTTGGTTTCGTTCATGGGATACGGGAGGAAAGGAAGACGGTTGGGATTGATTCGGAAGAGATTATCCCCGAAACAGGGGAATGGAAGAAACTTGGTTTGATTCAGAAGAGATGAAGCTGGGAGATGAGTGGATCACGGGAGGATGAACTTGATTCGGTTGAGAACAAGATCTTTGGATGCTCACGGAATGGGAAGAGATCTTTGGGTGATGCAGATGAAATCTGGGAGGAGGTGTCGTGGAAGATGAACACGGAATGGACTCGGTTCTGGTTGAATATCGTAGAACAGGGGAGTTGGGATTTACGGAATGCTGGGAACGAACTTTGTTTTGAGGCAAGGTTTTAGATGAATGTCTTCAATGCATGGGAGCTGGGAAGGGATGGTTCCGGAGGGAGGTTGAAGAAGTTGGCTTAGGCTTATCCATGGGATAAGGAGGATCTCGGTTGATTTTTTTAGATGCTCACGGGATGAAGTTTGGTAACGAAAGTTGGGAGATCGAGAGTCACGGGAGCTGGGGAGATGGTTGGAGCGTGAGGAGTGAATGGAGCTTTAGGATTTGTGCAAATATGTTGGTATGCTTTGAGATTGGAGGGATAAATAATTGAAGGAATTTTATTGTTTTGAGATTAAAATAGGAGAGTTGGATCATATGGAAAAAAAGTTAGGTGACTGAATTAGAGGGTCTTGATTTGCGGGGTGCATGTGGTTTAGGTCCAGAAATAATCCTTAATGAACTTGACTCAACCTGCATACATTAGACTCAATCAGTAAAATTAAGCAAACTCGAATTATTTTTAATAATGCCGTAATGAAGGGAAAAACATTTTCTTATGTTTAAATCTAAAAATATATGTATAAAAATAATCATAAGTGCCATGAAAAATAGATTAATTTATACATTATTTAGCACTTATCACACCCCCAAACCTACATTTTGCTAGTCCTCGAGTAAAATAAAACTAACTCACTTTCGCAGGAATCGCGATTGCATTTACCGTATGCAATAAGGCTTTAAACCCCTAGGTGGCCCTAGTGGACGAGTTTTGTCTCGTGAGGATTTCCGGCTCAGATACCCACAAACTGTTGTCTCTACCCAAAGAATTTATTTTATTGTTTTATAAAATCTAATTTCAAATGCATAAATGCCAAGAATTTCAAAAGCACACAAAGTTTTAATTACCAAGTCAGCCCAAATCTTAGGTCAGTATGCAACTTAAGTTGAAGTTATTAAGTTTTCCGTTAGAGAGTTGTAAGGCTAATTTATACTTGGGTGCTCGGTGATATCTGGACCATACACAAGCTAAGGCTTTAGATCTCCAAAATACTGCTAAAGCTGGTAGTTTCCAAGAATTGGTCAGATATGACCTAATCACTGATTCAAAATCATCCTATCTTGCAGGATTTCGAGAGTTGTGGATGTTTACTTTAATACCTCATGGGCTTTATCTGTAATGTTCCAGTTTACTCGAATTTTTACAACGACGGCTTTCACACTATCGTCTTTTTCAAGATCAATATTATAATTTTTTTCTTTTTTTTCTTTTTTTTTAGATTTATAAATTACGCACTTTTACTCTTGTAATGATTCCTCCATGTAACGAGCATTCAGTCAACACTCCCACACCAGATGGCGTAAGGTGTTGGGCATCAAGACTCCCCTACGGACCTATGCTCGGGTTCCTCATTACAAGCCCGCTGACCTTTGACGATAGGTAGCCCTTTTCGATGTACCTAACTAAATTCACTTTTTTTTTTTAAACAATAAATATGGGATAATAGTGAATTAGATAGGAATGATTCATCAGGACTCAAGGTTGCTACTAGACTTAGCAACATAATGTTGAACCTAATCCTTAGAAGTGTAGGCCATGTGTGTTGTGAAATTCCAAAGTAAAAATTATCTTACAACTCGCTAAAAGAATATTTAATAAAAAGAACTCAAATTGACTTACTCCTGACTAGTTATTGGGCTTTTTAGATTTTATATACTTTGTGTGTTTATTATTTCAGCACTAAAGCATAGAAATTAGGTTTTTTTTTAATTTAATTTTTTTTAATCAAAAATTCGAAAAACTTATTCGAAAATGCGAAAAATTTCTTCAAAAATTCGAATCCTATACCCCCCAACCTAGATCAGACATTGTCCTCAATGTTTTTTTAAGTATTATTATTTTTTTAATTTTTTTAATAATATTATATTATTATTTTTTATTTTTTTATTATTATTTTTATTTTGGATAAAAATATGATGCATATGGAGGATAGAAACATTGTACCTTAGTTGCATTAGTAATATGAGGACTTCTGAAAAAAAATACGACAAGAAAATGTGCAAAAATAATCTATGAAAATTGGGTTGCCTCCCAACAAGCGCTAAGTTTAACGTCTTCAGCCAGACGCAGTGCATCCTTAATTATATCATGCCGGGTTCATGCCGAGTTTTCCAAAGAAGAAAATTTGTGGGAGACTGATTGTCGAGCACGGAGTTGACTGCCCCTATGGTCTTGTCGATATCAAAGTCAAAATGGGCCAAGCATGCATTAAAAGAAAAACACATCAATTCCTTATATTTATCCTAAAATCACTAGAAAGCTGCTAACTGGTTTGAAGAGGGCACCTAAGCCTCCAATTCGGTCTAATGAACTAAGTTGACCAGGTAAGCTCCCAGGTAAGTGGGGGGGTCACGATGCGTTGCACAAGTCCCACTTAAAAACCACTTGCCTCGAACAGATGAACTGTCTCCCTTAAAAGGACAAAGCTTGCCTAGACATCAACTGAGCCACAGAGCAAAATTGGTGCAACTTTCGGTGATCTTCATCCTATTGAGCTCGAATGTCCCTAGGGGCCAACGTCTAATTGATTTTAATTAATGTGATAGCTATGTGAGAATTGATTCACCTAATTTGGGCAAGAATCTGGTGATGAAATCCAGTTCTTATTTTGTTGGGGTGATTGCCCTTACTATGTGCGGATTAATTGGTGTATGTGTATCAAGCATGCATTCACACTTTTGCTGAATTTAAAATCAAACAATCACCACACAAGGAAATTTAAATAAGAAAGGTTTAGATGTTACCAAAGGGAATTTCTCCAGCAATTTTTTTTTATTTTAAAGCAAACCTCTACAGCCTCCCTTTTCCAGCAGTTCTCTTTTTGATTGTCCCAGATGTCTTCTTCGATTCCTGATTAAATAATACCAAAATCAAAAATTAGTAAGAGAGAAGAAGGAGATAAGGAAAGTAAAAAAAAAAAAGAAAATATTTTTATTTTACTTTAAATATATATATATATATATATTTTTTGAAAGTTTTTTTTTTTATGAAAAGGAAAACAACTATGCTAGCAATCCCCGGCAACGGCGCCAAAAATTGATAGTCAACTTTAAAGACCACGCAATAGCATGTATCTAGTAGGATAGTGATTACGGATATCGATCCACAGGGATTGGGGTATAGTTATTTTTCTTAAAATAAAAATATTTAAAATGATGAGTTTGTGAAGACTATTAAACTAAACAATTCAATAAAAGAAAATGCAATTAAAAAGATATCAGTTTGGGAGAACCTAGGGCAAGGAATTCACCACTAACATCGAAACAAGGGTTATTTATATTTTAATTTATTCTTGGATTAACATGCAAATTGGCTACAAGCCTAATAAGCATTTCAATAAAAATTCACAAAAGTAATTTGGGCATAATCCATCTTCAGTAGGCATGAAATGTCTACCCTAATCTAAGGTGGCAGCACATCGCATCTTCCCTAAGCATGGACTATCTTATATTTACTTAGTGATCATAAAGAACAGTTGTACGAACATCATACTTAAAATCACAGAAATTAAATATGATTCAAAAGAAGATTCCCATTAAAAACATTAAGTTCATACAACCCCAAGAATATAAATAAAATATAAAACCAATGTCCCTGTGTTAGGGCTGCATCCAGCCCTAGAGAAGAGATCAGCGCTGCATGGAGAATTGAACAGCTGCACTGCAGGGGGACTTCATAATGATTGGCTCCTTCCTCCCGTCGGCTCTCTCCTCTCTTCTCTGTCTCCCGTGAGAACTTGGCTTCTCCCTTGTTCCGAAGAGATCCTGGAACCGGACCCCCAAAGCTTGCCTTCCCTCTCGGTGGAGCTTCCCCTTTTATAGCTTTCACACCCTTGTTATCACGCAGGGGATAAGGATGAAATGAAACAGAATGCGGTTGAAGCTGGGGTGATTCTCGGCATTGGAGTATATCATGAATCCAGGGAATGAGAGGAAGGAACCGAGCTTCTTCAACGCATGGGAGAAGATCTTGGACGCGGTGGATGATGATTTGAATCTATCCGTGACTGCTTGAAGCTTATCTTCCTGCTGGCGAGAATATGGGATGCATACGAACGGAAGGAGGTTGGGAGGAGCTTGATGTTAGATGTATGCCCTAGAAGCCAATTTGGCTGACACATTGTTGATTCTAGGGACATAATTTTGTACTTGACTGTTTATTATTGAATAAATAAAAGGCATCTTTTCATTCATATTATTTATGTGTCTATGAATCGTCCAAGGAATTAATAAGATGATGATACATATTCTCAAGAGTTGAGAATTTAAGGCATGTATCATTGGTGATTAATTTCTAAATGCTCCTGATCAATGGATCATCACGAGGACGGTGATCGATCCGATCAGTGCACAGATCACTTTCCTTCTGGATGGACGAGACATGAGTCCACAGTGTAAGGACACTGAAGTGATAGTGCAGGTGCTTGTTAAGAACAAGGGTACTGAGCGTGACCAAGACAAGAAGTCACTTGGATGTCTATCCACTCGTCAGTGACTTGCTTGATGTTGCAGTAGTGTGACTGGTCCTTTGACCTGCGGTGCTTCGGCTACTCACAGTGAGGTTATTGTAGTTTGACTGCACACATACATGGTCTCTAGCCATATGGGTCCATGCAGTGTAGATTGGCTGCAGTAAGTTCACTGTAGGAGTAGGGTATGCCTATCGACCTTGATAGAAGAGGAGTGATCCTATGTGATTTGTTAGACTGAGTTCTAAGACCTTGGCCAGGGCAGTAATATAAAGTGGAAAAAGAGTTTTCCATTAGCGAACTCAAGTCGAATAAATCTTGACATATGACAGACGATGGGGTTTGACGAGTTGTCCATGACCTCCGCCCTGTAGGGATCCACGATAGTAGGACTGTATCACACGTTAACTGCACCTAGAGGTTCATCATTCTATTCTGCTGGGTGTTCACTACATGCTGCTAGGTGTCACTGGTGGATGGTGGGACTCATAGAGATTATCTTGATGATCGATAAACCCTAATGAGTTGAGTTGGAATCGTTCCAACCCATTGAAAGGAGTTTTCAATGATATAGTGATAGAGATCACAATATATCTCACTACCAGTCAGAATAGAACCTATGGGGTCACACACACTAGAAGTATTGACCGATCCAATGGTTGAAATCGTGATTAGGAATCACAAGAAATCAATTTGATTGATAAGAAGTTGAAGAAGGAAAGGAAATTAATTAATTGGACTTGAAATAAGAAATCCTACTTCGGGTAGGATACCCAGAGTTCTAATTGGATTAGGACTGGGAATCCTAGTTGGAGTAGGACTGAAATTCCTACTTGGAATAGGATTCCTCAATCCTAATGAGATTAGGAGTTTTGAATCAAAATTGGATTCCTACTTGGAGTAGGATTCCTAGAGTCCTAATCGGATTAGGACTTTGGATTCAAATTAGAGTCCTAATTGGATTAGGACTAGAATTAAACAAATCCTAATTGGATTAGGATTCCTTAAGTCCTAATTAATTAATAATCTAATGAATCAACATGACTCCTAATTGGATTAGGATTGAAGAGTTCAATTGAGTCATGATTCATCCAAGTCCTAATTGGATTAGGACTAGCATAGTTGAACCCAAAATTGGCTAATCCTAATTAGATTAGGATGAAACCATGAGAGAGGCACCTAATAGGTTAACCAACTAAGAGGGGCATCAGCCCCTCTCCAATTGCTTAGGGCGACAAGAAGAGAGAAGGTGGCCGGCGCTCCAAAGAAGGAAGGCTGTCAAGGGCTCCTAACTTGTAGGAGCCCTTGATGCTTATAAAAAGGGACCTAGGGCCGGCGCCCTAGGTGTGTGCTCTCTTCCCCCTCTTGCTGCCGCCACCAGCCCCTCTCCTCTCTTAGTTCAGCCGCAAGCAAGGGAAAAGGATCTCCAAGTGTTGGCGGCCTCCTCCCCTTCCCTTCCTTCATCCAACGCAAGGAACAAAAGAAGGCTGCGTGGGGTTCTTTCTTCTTCCTCATCTTCATCCTTCTTCTTCCTCCTCTCAAGCACAATCAAGGGTTGATTGAAAGAGAGGAGATCAGCCATCAAAAGAAGTCTTTGCAAGGGAGCTAGCACCCCGGGAAGACAAGAAAGATTTGATCGGTCCTCTACTTCGTGTGGATACCCATAGAGGCCGGACGTTTGAACGGCTTCAAGCGAACCCTCTTCCAAAAACCACGAATTCAGATTTGCGGTGATCATCTACCCGCGCAAGGTGAAGATTTGATCTTCCTATTAGTTTTAAAAGTTTTAATTCTTACCTAATTACGAAAGGTCTCGAAACAACGTTCATGCGATGAACGTCGAACCCGTGCATGCCGATTCCGCTGCCATCTGATTTAATTTTTGAAATATCAGCGGCATGGGCGGGTTCCCAACAGTGGTATCAGAGCCAGGTTTCGTAGATTAAGGTAAGAATTAAATATCTAAAGGCATATTAGATCTGAAAATTGAATGATCATGCATGCTGAAAAATTCTGCATGCAGATTTTTCAGGGGTGCTGATTTTTTGCATGCTGATTTTTATGTGATAAAAAGATGATTCTAAATACATTGTTAATGGGATTACAAAGTTTAGAATCATGATTAGCATGATCAGCGACCTATGTCATGATACAATCAGTTAGTTTTCAGATCTGAAAATTATAATTGTTGCATACGGTGATGATCATAGGATTCAAACCCTTTTGGTATCAAATGTAATGACCTGCGATGTGATCTGCGATGTCATGTAATTTTTCAGATGCTTGCATGCATCTTGTTTGATGTTTTGAGAGGCCTGCGTGCCTCCTAAAAGGAGATGTAAATTATTTTTATTTTTATTTTACATCTGGTTGTATTTCTGTGATGTGATGTACATCAACGATCAAGTTGAAGCAAAGGCATGAGATGAAAGGTGATCTAAGCGGTTGATGGCGATGGGATCAAGAGTTGATCAAGGATCGAATCAAGGAGGCTTAGAACCAATTCAAGAGTTGAAGACCACTTGATCGATTGATGTGCATGTGCTTGTAATACGACCTAATTAGAATCCATGATCATCACCTATTTAAAGTTTGACTTTATTTGATGCTGCGATTATAACTGCCTGTGATGTACCGTTTGCATGAGATGTGAATGCGAGTCGGGTAGATAGGTTTACATGTGATGTAGCAAACCCAATTGAGACCTAAATCAAAACCTCCTCAATCAAGTCGAGAGTGAACCGACATGAGCAAGTCATATTAGATTAATTGATCTAATTGGTGTCTAGGAAAGCATGAAAGGTGGTTACTTAATTAGGACCTTACTCTCTGAGTAAGGGGAGCCTCCCACCTGCTTACCTGGCCAATTGTTCGATTACCTCTTATGAAGGGCTCAAGTTGCAAACACTAAGACCTGATTAACCAATATTAAGTCAATAGGTCTTCCACTGTAGTAGAGCTGCTAAGGCCTTTCTGATGTTGATTTGTCTCGGCTGGACACAGTGGTCAAGTTGCATCGGGGGGCTGGACCTCTCTATAGACATGAGATGTTGTAGGGTAAAGGTGGGGTTGGGCACCAATAACTGTTAGGTGAGGACCCAATGATGACTTTATTCCTACGGTTATACGGTGGGTCTGACTTAACTAAGAAATGGGACCAATAACTGTTAGGTGAGGTCTTCATGGCTTAGAGACCAAGTTACACTGCAACATGCTTGAGAAGCATTGTACAAGAGTTGTACACTCATCCATCTATGTGTCACCAATAACTGTTAGGTGAGGTGGCAAGTAAATCGGTGGGACCGCAGTACCCACTAGAAACCCTAGTCGTGTGGGATTTCCATTTTCCTACCAGGGGAGTGTGAGGAATTCGAGAAAATAGTGGGAGTTACATTTGTTCTAAAAGACCTTAGAACAGATTAGGATCAAGTACAAAAGTCTAACTAGAATCTTTACTCTCTGCAGATACAATGTCAGCTTCAAACCCTTTGACCCGTATTCTTGAGACCAACTGACTGACCGGAACCAATTACAAAGACTGGCTTAGAAATCTCAAAATAGTTTTGGACTGTGAGAAGATAGGCTACATACTCGATTCAGATATCCCCACACTACAAGCACGTCCTACTGATGTTCAGCGTGAAATGCATAAAAAGTGGTTGGATGATGACATTAGAGTAAAATGCTATATGATGGCATCCATGTCTAATGAACTCCAATGCCAGCATGAAAATATAAAGACTGCTAGGGACATACTGGCACACCTGCAAGAGTTGTATGGTGAGCAGAGTCGCACAGCTCATTTTGAAGTGTCCAAGAGGCTCTTCAAAGCGAAGATGCGCGAGGGGCAGTCTGTCCATGATCACGGTCTGACCATGATCAAGGACCTAGAGGAGCTAGAGAAGCTCGGTATGGACATGCACAAGGAATTACAAGTGGATTTGATCCTACAGACACTTTCTGATTCATTTGGTCAGTTTATAGTAAACTACCACATGAATAAGATTGAATGCACTAAGACTGAACTAATCAACATGTTGGTAACTGCTGAGGGAGCCTTGAAAGGTTCAAGGGGCAATGTCCTTGCTGCTGAGTTGACTTCTGGTTCCAAGAGAAAGTCTACTTGGAAGAAAAAGAAGCCTGCTAAGAAGCAGAAGAAAGACAAGAAGCCAAAGAAGGAAGTTCAAAAGAAAAAGGCTGACGACAAAGGAAAATGTTTCCACTGCAATGTCGAAGGCCACTGGAAGAGAAACTGTCCTTCATACCTCGAGAGCCTGAAGAACAAGAAAGGTGACACACCTTCAGAAGGTATAGACTTGCTCATAATTGAAACTAATCTAACAGTTTCTTCTACTTCTAGTTGGGTTATAGATTCTGGTTCTAGTGCTCATTTGTGCACTACCATGCAGGGTCTAAAGAAAAGTAGAAGGCTGGCGGAAGGTGCGGTAACCCTTCGGGTTGGCAACGGAGCAAAAGTTGCTGCTGTGGCTGTGGGCACCTACCATCTGCGACTACCGTCTGGATTTAGTTTATTACTTAGAGACTGCTATTATGTACCTGCTGCTAGCAGAAATTTGATTTCTGTTTCATGTCTAGCACAGGAAGGTCATGTTTTTACTTTTGACAAAGACTGCTGTTCTATTTATTTAAGAAATAAAATAGTCGCACGTGGTTTCATGATCGACAGTCTCTATCATTTACATATGGATGTATCTGTGAATATTACCGAGCAAGAAGTGAGTGCCAAAGGATCCAAAAGATCTAGAGATGAGATAAACCAAAGATATTTGTGGCACCTCAGACTTGGCCATATTGGAGAGGACAGAATGAACAAAAATGGATAAAGATGGGCTTTTAGGCTCATTGACTTCCGAGTCATATCCAGTTTGTGAGTCCTGTCTTCAAGGAAAAATGGCTAGACTGCCCTTTGTAGGACATGGGGAGAGGACCACTGAAATACTTACCCTAGTACATACAGATGTATGTGGCCCATTCGATGTGCTAGCCAGGGGACGTTATTCTTACTTCATTACCTTTACCGATGATTATTCACGGTATGGGTATGTGTATCTTATGAGACACAAGTCTGAATCTTTTGAAAAGTTCAAAGAGTTCAAGAATGAAGTAGAAAAACAAACTGGAAAACCTCTTAAGGCTCTTCGATCAGATCGAGGAGGAGAATACCTTAGTAGAGAATTCCGGGACTATCTCAAAGAAAACGGCATAGTCTCACAATGGACACCTCCGGGTACACCTCAACTCAACGGGGTATCAGAGAGGAGGAATCGGACCCTATTGGATATGGTCAGGTCCATGATGAGCTTCACTGATCTACCTATGTTCCTTTGGGGAGATGCCTTACTCACAGCGATTTATTTATTGAATAGAGTTCCCTCTAAATCCGTTCCTACTACACCGTATGAGATATGGCATGGTAAGAAACCAAGTCTGGGTCATCTCAAGATTTGGGGATGTCCGGCCCACGTCAAGCGACTACAGGCAGACAAGTTAGAGGCTAGGACCATAAGTGCTCGTTTTATAGGATATCCTAAAGAGTCATTAGGATACAATTTTTACGTCTCAGAGGATCACAATGTGTTTGTGAGCCGTCATGCCATCTTCTTGGAAAATCAGTTTATCCTTGATAGAGGCAGTGGGAGGAAAATTGAGCTTGAAGAGAAAGTCTCTGAAAAGCAACGAGTCATGGATCCTATTGAAACCATTCATACAGAGCCAGTACACGATGTCCCTCGACCACCTCGTAGATCTAGTAGGGTCTCCCATCCTCCCGATAGATACTTAGGTATACTAGAAGAGGATACCGAGAAAATGTTCCTAGTGGGAGATAGGGATCACATACAGGATCCCAAAACCTACAACGAGGCGATATCTGATATCGATTCCGAGAAATGGCTGGAAGCCATGAAGTCAGAGTTAGACTCCATGCATTCCAACCAAGTCTGGACCTTAGTAGATCCACCAGAAGGTATTGTACCTATTGGATGTAAATGGATCTACAAAAGAAAAATAGGTTCGGATGGAGAGGTAGAGACCTATAAGGCAAGGCTTGTGGCGAAAGGGTATAGTCAGCACAAGGCATTGACTATCCGGAGACCTTTTCACCTGTAGCCATGCTAAAATCCATCCGAACATTGCTTGCCATTGCAGCATTTCATGATTATGAAATCTGGCAGATGGATGTGAAACCTGCTTTCCTGAATGGATATTTTGATGAAGATATCTATATGGAACAGCCTTTGGGTTTCACTTCCAGTGATGGAGATCACAAGGTCTGCAAGCTGCAAAGGTCCATCTATGGACTAAAGCAAGCATCTCGGAGTTGGAACACTCGTTTCGATGATGCAATCAAAACGTTTGATTTCATCAAAAACGAAGAGGAACCGTGTGTTTACAAAAAGGTTAGTGGGAGTACGGTCGTTTTTCGTACTGTACGTAGATGACATTCTCCTGATAGAGAATGATATTCCCATGCTAACCTCGGTCAAGGTCTGGTTGTCAAAAGAATTCTCCATGAAAGACCTTGGGGAAGCATCCTATATTTTGGGAATAAAGGTCTATAGAGATAGATCTAAAAGGATGCTTGGCCTGTGTCACGACCCCCGCCCCGTTCCCGGCGGGCCGCCGCGACGGTCCTAGGGTGCGGGTAGGCATAAGGCCACCAGCCACCACGTAGAACCCTACTACCTATTAATCATCAATAAATTCTGAAAATTTTGGCATGATGCATGCACAAAATGATCACCTTTCCTATGGTGACCTGTCAGGATTATCTCATTACATACAACAACGCTACCTGTCAGAGCAGCAATCACATAACCTGTCACATAACGAACCTGGACAATATATATCAATACATCATCACAGGCATATAACTCAACTGTATAAAAATCTGGTTCCCATTCTATCCATGGTCAAACCCATATCCACAACAGGATCTATGACTGTAACTATACACTAAATACAACAGAAGGTTTATAATACACCAAAAGGGAATAAACCTCTATCTACATTATACTATACTATGGAGCGGCACAGCTAGCAGGCAATCTCTAACCCTGCTCCTCTCTATACAATACCTGCCCTGCAATCAAAAACACCAAACTGGGGAGTGAGTATATAAATACTCAGTGAGTGGAGTAGAGAGTACTATGCACATGAGACAGAATATAATCATGGCTCGAGATGAAATCTCAAGATCAATAACAAGATGAACATGATCTCAACATAGAGAATATGGAGTAAATCATCAATATCACCACAATCAATATCAACTCATCTGAAGCATATATGGAATAATCAAGTAAACATATATGCTACTCATGAATATGCTCAACAGATCATAATGCTGGAACATACAAATCAGGTGTCAATATGCTGAAATCATCACTAGACAGCTATCGGAAGGTGGGTTTTACGCCCCAGGCGAACCAGCAACAACTCCCTACTGCCATATGCATATATCGAATATGACACCACACCAATATGTAAATCATCACTAGACAGCTGTCGGGAGGTGGGTTTTACGCCCCAGGCGAACCAGCAACAACTCCCTACTGTCACATGCATATGCAGGATAAGACACCATATCGATAATGTAAATGCTAGACAGCTATCGGGAGGTGGGTTTTACGCCCCAGGCGAACCAGCAACAACTCCCCACTGTCACATGCATATGCAGGATAAGATACCACACTGATCATGTAAATGCTGGCCAGTATCCAGAACAGAAATCCATCTCACATCTACATACTAAACGGCACCTCGCGGGAATTCTACATCCGCGGAAAGCCATACTGCACCTCGCGGGGTCTTACTATGCCCGGCGGCAAGCAGAATATAAGTCGTAGGACCGGCCGATCCTACGCCTAGGGCCGTGTCCCCCCTAGGAAGGGACTGGGCTCCGCCCACCCAGAAGGCTACTATGTGCACAAAGGCCGATGTTCAACCCCCATCGACTATAGGTGTCCTGCAGATACTGTCAAGCCATGCATAAATGCCATAATGCACCCTCCCAATACTCTACTAAAAAGGAGTATAATCAAGACTACCACTCACTTGATCATGACCCAATCATAAACTAACATCAGGGTTAGAAGTGAGGGTCAAAAAAGTGCAATACAACTCAATATACCACTAAAAAGGCTCTACAAATCTTTGAAATAGAGGAAATGAAATCAATTTACAAAAGAAATCATTTCACAATTCGGAATCAATTTGATTACTCATCAACCTCTCGTAATTCCTCTCAATGTTCTCTCAAATGCATGTACAGAATAATCAAGCATGGAGAATCAAGATTATAGAGGAATCTACTACAATATCAGTCAATATGCACAAGTGGAATCAATTCACACTTGGCGACATTCATGAAAATGAATTAAGAATGCTCATGGTGCAAAGTACATGACTCCCACTCACCTGTCAATCCGGCACAGCCCTGATACGCCTCCAAAAATCTACAGCAGGCAGTGGGGAACTTCTTCCTCTTGTTCCCTAGCTTCTTGCCCAACTGTGACATGCATTTACAATACATTTAGTCTTGTATCAAGGGCCATAATCTACGTGCCATTTATAATATAGGGAACTTTAATTGATTCAACTCCCCCGTTCCCTAAATCTTTTCTTTTCTTTCTTCTTTTCCTTTTTAATTAATTAACTTACCATTTATATGTATTAGGGACTCCCTTGCATGAGTACAAGGTCCCTTTTAGCTTGATCTAGGCTTAATACCCTATTATAGCATGAAATCCCCTATTTTCCACCCGGATGAACAGTAACCCGAACTGACAGTGGGTTACTTCATCCCGGTTTTGATCCACTTTCAGGACTCCAAATTTGATGAAATTTTTACCTAACATTCTACACTCACAGAGGATTCCAAAGAGAAACATGCATCATCATCGGAGGCCGTTTGACCCCCTAAATAATTTGCCGAAGTTGGGACTTCGACACAGTTTTTCCGTAGTGCCGGAAAAATTTGTCAAAATCCGATTCTTCTTCTTTTAACCACCTCTACAACCCTTATCCGACCCCTCTAGACTATATCCACCCTTTGTATAGCCTAATGTCATCAAAAGACTAGATAGGGACGGATATTTACCTTTTTCTTTTTGGAAATCGAGGTCCTTGCGTAGAGAAGAAGGAGATCTACACTTTTCCCTTCAGCTGGAAGTGCAACCGGGACTCCCTTCCACCTCGAATCCCTCTTCCTTCTTCTTTTTTCTTCTTCTTCTTCTCTTTTTCTTTCTCTCTGTGTCGTCTGAGAACCCTTCCCCTCTTCTCTCTGTTTCACTCCCGTGAGCCAGCTCAAACCCTCCAATTAAATCACATCAAAACACTATTCACCCTTTTTTTAATATTATTAATTTTCCATTTTGCCCTTGCCACTTCGATATATCTGCAATTATGCCATTATCTTTTGATTCCTTCCCATTTTGCCCCTAACACTTCAACGCATCTACTATTATGCCATTAACTTTTGATTCCTTCCAATTTTACCCCTTATATCAATTTTAAAGGACTATTCTATCCTTTTTTTATATTAAAAAAAAATATTTTGGGGTTATTACATCCTCCCCCCCTTATATAAAATTCGTCCTCGAATTTAAAAGAGTAAATTACCTAATTACTCAAAGGGGTGAATGTATTTGCTTTTCATATTCTGCTCGGTGTGGTATTGGAAATCAAATAAATTGGGAGTGTTTTACCTTCTATCTCTACCACATAGGTAGGATACACATACTTCGCTTCTATACTATCCCCTACAAATGTACTAATAGCTAAGGGAATATGCATTAATATCTTATCCTTAGCTAACTTTTTAGCAAAATAAAGGGACACAAATGAATGGGTAGCTCCAGAATTAAATAATACTCTAACTTTAATCTTATCAATGAGGAGCATACCTGTCACAGCTACATTTAATGCCTGTGCCTCTTGTGGATTTACCGTGAACACCCTTCCTTGCCCTCTACCTACTGGAGCTGATGGCTGAGATGGTCCAACACTCTGCTGTGATGCTGGTGTCTGACCTCTGCCTCTGCCTACAGGCCCCCTACTACTAGGCCTGTCCATCTGCACAGAAGGGTAGGATGCCAAAGGCACAAACTGCTGGGTGGCACCCTGCAGGCATTCTCTGGCAAAATGACCCGGCTGTCCACATCTGTAGCACACTCCCTGACCCATTCTGCATCTGCCAGGGTGCTGCTTCCCACATATGCCACATACTGGCCATGATTGGAACCTAGATTCAGTTCTGGCCATAGTGACTGGAGGACGAGGTACTGATGGTAGAAAAGTATCTTGTGATTGACCTCTTTCCCTCCATTTCCTCTTACGTGGGGCAGGTGGAGCTGAGCGTACAGACTGCTCCATCGGGCCCTCCGAGAGATCTACTCCCTCAGATCTATCTCTACTGCTTTGCCCTTTTCCCATACTCATTTTCCTCTGTTCTCTTTCAGCTCTTTCCTCTTTGTTTCTGATCTCCCACTGTTTTGCTTTATCAATCAGCCTAGACAAGGTGGGGACCTCTACTGCCAGCACTGCATTATAAAGCGGGGAAATCAGACCCCGCCTGAATCTTTCTATCCTGGCAGCTTCAGTGGGGATGATGTAAGGAGCATACTTCCCCAATCTAGTGAACTCACGAGCGTACTCAGATACGCTCATTCCGGGCATCTGCTTCAGCCTCTCAAACTGAAGAGCCCGATTCTGCCTCTCAACCGGAGACAAAAACTCATCCATCACTGCTTGCCTGAACTCTTCCCAGGTTGGAGGATTCCTACTGTACAATTTGTCCTCCACTTGTCTCTGGTACCAGTCCCAAGCATCTTCCTTCATTATAAGCCCTACAAGTTCTATAGCTCTTGCATCAGAACAGGGCAGTCTCCGTATCATCTTTTCAGTCTCCTCCAGAAATCTCTGAGGATCTTCACCTTCTTTCCCCTTAAACTCCAGGGTTCTGAGCCTAAGAAATTCCTGTACAGTAATCCCCTCATCATCTAGAGCCCGCCTGGCCAAACTTCTTGGCACAGGTACAGGAGGTGGGATGGATACTACTGACGGGGCAGGAGATTTCCCCCGAGCAATCTGCTCCCTCAGAGCCTGATTCTCCGCCAGTAACTGTTCCATCAATGCATCTCTACTTCCTACATCTCCTTGATCATCAACTCTCCGTCTATCAGTAGGAGGAGGTTTTTCTCTTTGGGGCTCGACATGTGCAGAACCCGCATCCAATGCTATATCTGGCTCCATCCTCCTTCCAGGACGAGCAGGTCCTCTCCTTGGAGGTATTCTTTATATCTCTCTAAAAAAGTCAAAAAGAGAGAATGGTCGTTACACACTGAGTCATGATATATTTTACTGAGTTGTAAATGACTCATAAAATAGCATACAGAAAAATCCTATGCTCCATAGTATAATCCTATACTTAATCCTGACTCATCCTATTGCTCTGACAGGACTCTTCTTAACCTTTGCTCTGATACCAAGCTTTGTCACGACCCCCGCCCCGTTCCCGGCGGGCCGCCGCGACGGTCCTAGGGTGCGGGTAGGCATAAGGCCACCAGCCACCACGTAGAACCCTACTACCTATTAATCATCAATAAATTCTGAAAATTTTGGCATGATGCATGCACAAAATGATCACCTTTCCTATGGTGACCTGTCAGGATTATCTCATTACATACAACAACGCTACCTGTCAGAGCAGCAATCACATAACCTGTCACATAACGAACCTGGACAATATATATCAATACATCATCACAGGCATATAACTCAACTGTATAAAAATCTGGTTCCCATTCTATCCATGGTCAAACCCATATCCACAACAGGATCTATGACTGTAACTATACACTAAATACAACAGAAGGTTTATAATACACCAAAAGGGAATAAACCTCTATCTACATTATACTATACTATGGAGCGGCACAGCTAGCAGGCAATCTCTAACCCTGCTCCTCTCTATACAATACCTGCCCTGCAATCAAAAACACCAAACTGGGGAGTGAGTATATAAATACTCAGTGAGTGGAGTAGAGAGTACTATGCACATGAGACAGAATATAATCATGGCTCGAGATGAAATCTCAAGATCAATAACAAGATGAACATGATCTCAACATAGAGAATATGGAGTAAATCATCAATATCACCACAATCAATATCAACTCATCTGAAGCATATATGGAATAATCAAGTAAACATATATGCTACTCATGAATATGCTCAACAGATCATAATGCTGGAACATACAAATCAGGTGTCAATATGCTGAAATCATCACTAGACAGCTATCGGAAGGTGGGTTTTACGCCCCAGGCGAACCAGCAACAACTCCCTACTGCCATATGCATATATCGAATATGACACCACACCAATATGTAAATCATCACTAGACAGCTGTCGGGAGGTGGGTTTTACGCCCCAGGCGAACCAGCAACAACTCCCTACTGTCACATGCATATGCAGGATAAGACACCATATCGATAATGTAAATGCTAGACAGCTATCGGGAGGTGGGTTTTACGCCCCAGGCGAACCAGCAACAACTCCCCACTGTCACATGCATATGCAGGATAAGATACCACACTGATCATGTAAATGCTGGCCAGTATCCAGAACAGAAATCCATCTCACATCTACATACTAAACGGCACCTCGCGGGAATTCTACATCCGCGGAAAGCCATACTGCACCTCGCGGGGTCTTACTATGCCCGGCGGCAAGCAGAATATAAGTCGTAGGACCGGCCGATCCTACGCCTAGGGCCGTGTCCCCCCTAGGAAGGGACTGGGCTCCGCCCACCCAGAAGGCTACTATGTGCACAAAGGCCGATGTTCAACCCCCATCGACTATAGGTGTCCTGCAGATACTGTCAAGCCATGCATAAATGCCATAATGCACCCTCCCAATACTCTACTAAAAAGGAGTATAATCAAGACTACCACTCACTTGATCATGACCCAATCATAAACTAACATCAGGGTTAGAAGTGAGGGTCAAAAAAGTGCAATACAACTCAATATACCACTAAAAAGGCTCTACAAATCTTTGAAATAGAGGAAATGAAATCAATTTACAAAAGAAATCATTTCACAATTCGGAATCAATTTGATTACTCATCAACCTCTCGTAATTCCTCTCAATGTTCTCTCAAATGCATGTACAGAATAATCAAGCATGGAGAATCAAGATTATAGAGGAATCTACTACAATATCAGTCAATATGCACAAGTGGAATCAATTCACACTTGGCGACATTCATGAAAATGAATTAAGAATGCTCATGGTGCAAAGTACATGACTCCCACTCACCTGTCAATCCGGCACAGCCCTGATACGCCTCCAAAAATCTACAGCAGGCAGTGGGGAACTTCTTCCTCTTGTTCCCTAGCTTCTTGCCCAACTGTGACATGCATTTACAATACATTTAGTCTTGTATCAAGGGCCATAATCTACGTGCCATTTATAATATAGGGAACTTTAATTGATTCAACTCCCCCGTTCCCTAAATCTTTTCTTTTCTTTCTTCTTTTCCTTTTTAATTAATTAACTTACCATTTATATGTATTAGGGACTCCCTTGCATGAGTACAAGGTCCCTTTTAGCTTGATCTAGGCTTAATACCCTATTATAGCATGAAATCCCCTATTTTCCACCCGGATGAACAGTAACCCGAACTGACAGTGGGTTACTTCATCCCGGTTTTGATCCACTTTCAGGACTCCAAATTTGATGAAATTTTTACCTAACATTCTACACTCACAGAGGATTCCAAAGAGAAACATGCATCATCATCGGAGGCCGTTTGACCCCCTAAATAATTTGCCGAAGTTGGGACTTCGACACAGTTTTTCCGTAGTGCCGGAAAAATTTGTCAAAATCCGATTCTTCTTCTTTTAACCACCTCTACAACCCTTATCCGACCCCTCTAGACTATATCCACCCTTTGTATAGCCTAATGTCATCAAAAGACTAGATAGGGACGGATATTTACCTTTTTCTTTTTGGAAATCGAGGTCCTTGCGTAGAGAAGAAGGAGATCTACACTTTTCCCTTCAGCTGGAAGTGCAACCGGGACTCCCTTCCACCTCGAATCCCTCTTCCTTCTTCTTTTTTCTTCTTCTTCTTCTCTTTTTCTTTCTCTCTGTGTCGTCTGAGAACCCTTCCCCTCTTCTCTCTGTTTCACTCCCGTGAGCCAGCTCAAACCCTCCAATTAAATCACATCAAAACACTATTCACCCTTTTTTTAATATTATTAATTTTCCATTTTGCCCTTGCCACTTCGATATATCTGCAATTATGCCATTATCTTTTGATTCCTTCCCATTTTGCCCCTAACACTTCAACGCATCTACTATTATGCCATTAACTTTTGATTCCTTCCAATTTTACCCCTTATATCAATTTTAAAGGACTATTCTATCCTTTTTTTATATTAAAAAAAAATATTTTGGGGTTATTACAGCCTGTCACAGAAAATATACATAGAGGAGGTGCTGAAGAGGTTCAGCATGGAAAACTCCAAGAGGGGTCTCTTACCCCTAAGGCATGGAATTCATCTCTCCAAGAAGATGTGCCCCAACACATCTGAAGAGATTCAACACATGAGCAAGATTCCCTATGCATCGGCAATGGGAAGCCTCATGTATGCCATGCTGTGTACATAACCTGATATAGCTCTTGCTGTGAGTGTCACAAGCAGATATCAGTCGGATCCAGGCAAGAAGCACTGGATAGCTGTGAAAGAACAGTCTTAAGTACTTGAGAAGAACTAAGGACATGTTCTTGATCTTTGGGAGAAGATCAGAGTTGAAGGTAAAAGGATGCACACATATTGATGATAGAAAGTCTACATCAGAATATGTGCAATTGTGGTTCAGTAAATTGGAAGAGTTCCAAACAACCGATCATTATAGATTCTACCTTAGAAGCTGAATGTTAAGCCGTATCTAAGGGTGCAGTGGAAACCTTCTGATTAAAAGTTAATTGCAGAGTTAGGTGTAATGTCATTAGATGCCATAACACTTTACTGTGATAACATTGGCACCATAGCACTAGCTATGGAGCCATGGTCTCATCAGAAGTCCAAGCACATAGAGCGGCGCTTCCATCTCATACGCGACTATGTTGAGAAGAAATGCAGAGAGTAGACTCCGCGGATAACGTGGCAGACCCGTTCACTAAGCAGCTGAGTCAGCAAAAGACTGAAGCCCACCTTAAGAAGATGGGCCTAAGATATATGACCAATTGGCTTTAGTGCAAGTAGGAGATTGTTAGATGTATGCCCTAGAAGCCAATTTGGCTGACACATTGTTGATTCTAGGGACATAATTTTGTACTTGACTGTTTATTATTGAATAAATAAAAGGCATCTTTTCATTCATATTATTTATGTGTCTATGAATCGTCCAAGGAATTAATAAGATGATGATACATATTCTCAAGAGTTGAGAATTTAATGCATGTATCATTGGTGATTAATTTCTAAATGCTCCTGATCAATGGATCATCACGAGGATGGTGATCGATCCGATCAGTGCACAGATCACTTTCCTTCTGGATGGACGAGACTTGAGTCCACAGTGTAAGGACACTGAAGTGATAGTGCAGGTGCTTGTTAAGAACAAGGGTACTGAGCGTGACCAAGACAAGAAGTCACTTGGATGTCTATCCACTCGTCAGTGACTTGCTTGATGTTGCAGTAGTGTGACTGGTCCTTTGACCTGCGGTGCTTCGGCTACTCACAGTGAGGTTATTGTAGTTTGACTGCACACATACATGGTCTCTAGCCATATGGGTCCATGCAGTGTAGATTGGCTGCAGTAAGTTCACTGTAGGAGTAGGGTATGCACCTATAAGGAATCTATCGACCTTGATAGAAGAGGAGTGATCCTATGTGATTTGTTAGACTGAGTTCTAAGACCTTGGCCAAGGCAGTAATATAAAGTGGAAAAAGAGTTTTCCATTAGCGAACTCAAGTCGAATAAATCTTGACATATGACAGACGATGGGGTTTGACGAGTTGTCCATGACCTCCGCCCTGTAGGGATCCACGATAGTAGGACTGTATCACACGTTAACTGCACCTAGAGGTTCATCATTCCATTCTGCTGGGTGGCCACTACATGCTGCTAGGTGTCACTGGTGGATGGTGGGACTCATAGGGATTATCTTGATGATCGATAAACCCTAATGAGTTGAGTTGGAATCGTTCCAACCCATTGAAAGGAGTTTTCAATGATATAGTGATAAAGATCACAATATATCTCACTACCAGTCAGAATAGAACCTATGGGGTCACACACACTAGAAGTATTGACCGATCCAATGGTTGAAATCGTGATTAGGAATCACAAGAAATCAATTTGATTGATAAGAAGTTGAAGAAGGAAAGGGAATTAATTAATTGGACTTGAAACAAGAAATCCTACTTCGGGTAGGATACCCAGAGTTCTAATTGGATTAGGACTGGGAATCCTAGTTGGAGTAGGACTGGGATTCCTACTTGGAATAGGATTCCTCAATCCTAATGAGATTAGGAGTTTTGAATCAAAATTGGATTCCTACTTGGAGTAGGATTCCTAGAGTCCTAATCGGATTAGGACTTTGGATTCAAATTAGAGTCCTAATTGGATTAGGACTAGAATTAAACAAATCCTAATTGGATTAGGATTCCTTAAGTCCTAATTAATTAATAATCTAATGAATCAACATGACTTCTAATTGGATTAGGATTGAAGAGTTCAATTGAGTCATGATTCATCCAAGTCCTAATTGGATTAGGACTAGCATAGTTGAACCCAAAATTGGCTAATCCTAATTAGATTAGGATGAAACCATGAGAGAGGCACCTAATCCTCTTTGGAAGAGGATTAGGTTAACCAACTAAGAGGGGCATCAGCCCCTCTCCAATTGCTTAGGGCGACAAGAAGAGAGAAGGTGGCCGGCGCTCCAAAGAAGGAAGGCTGTCAAGGGCTCCTAACTTGTAGGAGCCCTTGATGCTTATAAAAAGGGACCTAGGGCCGGCGCCCTAGGTGTGTGCTCTCTTCCCCCTCTTGCTGCCGCCACCAGCCCCTCTCCTCTCTTAGTTCAGCCGCAAGCAAGGGAAAAGGATCTCCAAGTGTTGGCGGCCTCCTCCCCTTCCCTTCCTTCATCCAACGCAAGGAACAAAAGAAGGCTGCGTGGGGTTCTTTCTTCTTCCTCATCTTCATCCTTCTTCTTCCTCCTCTCAAGCACAATCAAGGGTTGATTGAAAGAGAGGAGATCAGCCATCAAAAGAAGTCTTTGCAAGGGAGCTAGCACCCCGGGAAGACAAGAAAGATTTGATCGGTCCTCTACTTCGTGTGGATACCCGTAGAGGCCGGACGTTTGAACGGCTTCAAGCGAACCCTCTTCCAAAAACCACGAATTCAGATTTGCGGTGATCATCTACCCGCGCAAGGTGAAGATTTGATCTTCCTATTAGTTTTAAAAGTTTTAATTCTTACCTAATTACGAAAGGTCTCGAAACAACGTTCATGCGATGAACGTCGAACCCGTGCATGCCGATTCCGCTGCCATCTGATTTAATTTTTGAAATATCAGCGGCATGGGCGGGTTCCCAACACTTGATTCGGTGAATCATGCTGAGAGATGATGCGGAAGAAACCTTGAATCGCGGATGGCTGGTGGCTGTGATCTGCGGACGTGAAGAATCCGGAAGATGAAGTCTATCCGGACGCTGGGAGTTTGGTTGGATTGAGATGAAGATAGATCACAAACATGGAGGAGATGATGTTGTTTTGTTGCTGGGATTCTGAAATGCTTCGGCTGAAAGGCTGAGATCCGTTCGTGATGCTCATCCCGGCTGGACACGAGATATCCGGATGCGAGAGAGGTTGGTTTCGTTCATGGGATACGGGAGGAAAGGAAGACGGTTGGGATTGATTCGGAAGAGATTATCCCCGAAACAGGGGAATGGAAGAAACTTGGTTTGATTCAGAAGAGATGAAGCTGGGAGATGAGTGGATCACGGGAGGATGAACTTGATTCGGTTGAGAACAAGATCTTTGGATGCTCACGGAATGGGAAGAGATCTTTGGGTGATGCAGATGAAATCTGGGAGGAGGTGTCGTGGAAGATGAACACGGAATGGACTCGGTTCTGGTTGAATATCATAGAACAGGGGAGTTGGGATTTACGGAATGCTGGGAACGAACTCTGTTTTGAGGCAAGGTTTTAGATGAATGTCTTCAATGCATGGGAGCTGGGAAGGGATGGTTCCGGAGGGAGGTTGAAGAAGTTGGCTTAGGCTTATCCATGGGATAAGGAGGATCTCGGTTGATTTTTTTAGATGCTCACGGATGAAGTTTGGTAACGAAAGTTGGGAGATCGAGAGTCACGGGAGCTGGGGAGATGGTTGGAGCGTGAGGAGTGAATGGAGCTTTAGGATTTGTGCAAATATGTTGGTATGCTTTGAGATTGGAGGGATAAATAATTGAAGAGATTTTATTGTTTTGAGATTAAAATAGGAGAGTTGGATCATATGGAAAAAAAGTTAGGTGACTGAATTAGAGGGTCTTGATTTGCGGGGTGCATGTGGTTTAGGTCCAGAAATAATCCTTAATGAACTTGACTCAACCTGCATACATTAGACTCAATCAGTAAAATTAAGCAAACTCGAATTATTTTTAATAATGCCGTAATGAAGGGGAAAACATTTTCTTATGTTTAAATCTAAAAATATATGTATAAAAATAATCATAAGTGCCATGAAAAATAGATTAATTTATACATTATTTAGCACTTATCAGGTGTGGTAGGAACGGATTTAGAGGGATCTTTATTCAGTAAGTAAATTGCAGATAATAAGGCATCTCCCCAAAGAAACATAGGTAGATCAGTGAAGCTCATCATGGATCGGACCATATCTAATAGAGTCCGATTCCTCCTTCCTGACACCCCGTTGAGTTGAGGTGTGCCCGAAGGCGTCCATTGTGAGACTATGTCATTCTACTTGAGATAGTCCCGGAATTTCCCACTAAGGTATTCTCCTCCTCGATCTGATCGAAGAACCTTAAGGATTTTTTCAGTCTATTTTTCTACTTCATTTTTGAACTCTTTGAACTTTTCAAAAGACTCAAATTTGTATCTCATAAGATACATATACCCATATCGTGAATAGTCATCGGTAAAGGTAATGAAGTACGAATAACGACCCCTGGCTAGCACATCAAATGGGCCACACACATCAGTGTGTACTAGGGTTAGTATTTCAGTGGTTCTTTTCTCATGTCCTACAAAGAGCAATCTAGCCATTTTTCCTTGAAGACAGGACTCACAAACTAGATATGACTCAGAAGTCAATAGGCCGAGAAGCCCATCTTTCTCCATTTTGTTCATTCTGTCCTCTCCAATATGGCCAAGCCTGAGGTGCCACAAATACTTCTGGTTTATCTCATCTCTGGATCTTTTAGATCCTATGGCACTCACTACTTGCTCACACACATTCACAGACACATCAACATGCAAGTGATAGAGACTGTCAATCATGAAACCACGTGGAACTAATTTATTTTTGAAATAAATAGAACAGCAGTCTTTGTCAAAGGTCAAAACATGACCATCCTGTGCTAAACATGAAACAGAAATCAAATTCCTGCTAGCAGCAGGGACATAATAACAGTCTCTAAGTAGTAAACTAAATCCAGACGGTAATTGCAGAGGATAGGTGTCCACAGCTACAGCAGCAACTCTTGCCCCGTTACCAACTCGAAGGGTTACTACACCTTCCGCCAGCCTCCTACTTTTCTTTAGACCCTGCATAGTAGTGAACAAATGAGCACTAGAACCAGAATCTATAACCCAACTAGAAGTAGAAGAAACCGTAAGGTTAGTTTCAATTATGAGCAAGTCTAACATACCTTTAGAAGGTGTGTCTGCCTTTTTGTTCTTCAGGTTCTCGAGGTATGAAGGGCAGTTTCTTTTCCAATGGCCGTTGACGTTGCAGTGGAAACATTTTTCTTTGTCATCAGCCTTTTTCTTATGAACTTCCTTCTTAGGCTTTTTGTCTTTCTTCTGCTTCTTAGCAGGCTTCTTTTTCTTCCAAGTAGACTTTCTCTTGGAACTAGAAGTCAGCTCAGCAGTTAGAACAGAGCCCCCTGAACCTTTCAAGGCCCCTTCAGCAGTTACCAACATGTTCAACAATTCGGTCTTAGTGCATTCAATCTTATTCATATGGTAGTTTACTATAAACTGCCCAAATGAATCAGGAAGGGATTGCAGGATCAGATCTATCTGCAGTTCCTTATGCATGGACATACCGAGCTTCTCAAGCTCCTCGAGGTCCTTGATCATAGTCAAACAGTGATCGTGGATAGACTGCCCCTCGCGCATCTTTGCCTTAAAGAGTCTCTTGGACATTTCAAAACGTGCAGTGCGGCTCTGCTCACCATACAACTCTTGCAGGTGAGCCAGTCTTTATGTTCTCATACTCGCATTGAAGTTCATTTGTCATGGATGTCATGATGTAGCACTTGACCCTAATGTCGTCATCTGTCCACTTTTGATGCGTCTCACGTTGATCATCAGTAGGACGTGCTGGTAACCTGGGGATATCATTTTCGAGCACATACCCTAGTTTCTCACAATTTAGAATAATTTTCAGGTTCCTAAGCCAGTCTTTGTAGTTAGTTCTGGTCAGTCGGTTGGTCTCAAGAATACGGGTCAAAGGGTTTGAAGCTGACATTGTGATCTGTAGAGAGTAAAGATTCTAATTAGACTTTGTACTTGAACTTAATTTGTTCTAGGAACTTTTAAAACAAATATGCTCCTACTATTTTCTCGAATCCCTCATACTTTCCTGATGGAGAAACGGAAATCCTACGCGACTAGAATTTTTAGTGGGTACTGCGGTCTCACCGATTTACCTGCTGCCTCACCTAACAGTTATTGGTGACATATAAATGGATGAGTGTACAACTCTTGTACAATGCTTCTCAAGCATATTGCAGTGGTACTTGGTCTCTAAGTAATGAAACCCTCACCTAACAGTTATTGGCCCCATTACTTAGTTAAGTCAGACCCACCGTATAACCGCAGAAATAAAGTCGTTATTGGATCCTCACGTAATAATTATTGGTGCCCAACCCCACCTTTACCCCACAACATCTCATGTCTAATAGAGAGGTCCAGTCCTCCGATGCAACTTGCCCACTGTGTCCAGCCGAGACAAATCAACACCGGAAAGACCTTAGCAGCTCTACTACGGTGGAAGACCTATAGACTTAATATTGCATAATCATGTCTTAGTGTTTGCAACTTGAGTTCTTCATAAGAGGTAATCGAACAATTGGCCAGGTAAGCAGGTGGGAGGCTCCCCTTACTCAGAGAGTAAGGTCCTAATTAAGTAACCACCTTTTAGGCTTGCCTAGACACCAATTAGATCAATTAATCTAATATGACTAACTCATGTTGGTTCACCCTCGACTGATTAGGGAGGTTTCGATTTAGGTCTCACTCGATCGCGTATTCACATCTCATGCAAATATAAATCTACCCGCATAAACATAAGCATTAAACATCTAGGCATTTATCAAAAATAAAATTAAATAGTGATGATCATGGATCCAGGATGGGGTCATTTTACAAGCACATGCACGTCAATTGGTTTGATCGTCTTCAACTCTTGACTTGATCTTGATCCCCTAGGTCCAATTGTGATCAACTCCTTGATCCATCTTCAATCAACCCTTGATCTCGATCCGCGCATGTTGAGCTTGTTGATGTACATATCGATCAACCATCGACGTGCAACACACATCACAGATTACATCCCAGATTGCTTTAAAAATTAAAATAAAAATAAAGAATAAATTACAGCCCTTTTCATGAGACACGCAGGTCTCTAATACATGAATTTAAGATGCACGCAGGCATTTGAAAATTAAAAGTACATGCATCACAGAACATCGCAGAATATTTCAGCACATTCAAAGGGTTCATCCATGATCATCACCATACGCATCACATGCATAAAAATTATTTTCAGATCTGTAATTTAATTGATTATTCCATTTCATGACTTGCTGATCATGCTAGATTTGACTCTAAATATTTGTAATCACATTATCAAAGCATTAGAATCATTAATCTAAGCATCTAATAATTAGTATGCAGAAAAATCAGCAAGCTGAAAATTCTGCATACATAAATTTCAGCAAGCATAATCCCTTAAATTTCAGATCTAAAATGCCTTGAAAAATTTAATTCTAATCTTAATCTACATAACCATGACTCTGATACCACTGTTAGCATCCCTCATATGCCATGAAAATTTCGAAATAATTTTCAGATTGCAGCGGAAAAATATATGTGGGATCCGTTCATCGTATGAACGTGTTTTAAAACCTTTCGTTTGTAGATAGATTAGAATTAAATTATTTTAAACCATTTTAAAATTATTAAGAAGATCAGATCTTCACCTTGTGTGGATAGATGGTCTCCACAAATCTGATTTACGTGGTATTTGATCAAGGCTCAGTGGAAGCCGCACACGCGTCCGGCCTCTACGGGTATCCACACGAAGTATTGAACCGATCGAAGCCTTCGTATCTCCCCGGGATGCTAGCTCCCTTGCAGAGGTGTCTTTTGATGGCTGAAGTCCTCCCTTTCAATCAACTTTTGAATGCCTAGGGAGGAGGAGGAAGAAGGATGGATCAAAGGGAACAAGAACAAAACAATTTCAGCCTTTTCCCTTTTCTTTTTGTTGGAACCAAGAATGGGAGGAAGAAGGGCCACCACGCCTCCCTTTCTTTTTCTTTTCCCTTGCGGCTGAAAGGAGGAAGGAAGAGGGAGATGGTTGCTGCCGAAATGCCCAAGGAAAGGATGATGAAGAGGGGTCACACGCCTCCTCTTTTAATCCCTAAAGAGATAAGGATGAGTTCCTATTTTCTAGGAACTCATCTTTATCTCTTGGTTTGGCCAACAAGGAGGGGCGTACGCCCCTCCTCTTTCTCCCATGCACACCCCAAAGGGAGGGGCATGGGCCCCTCCCTCAAATCCATTTAAATCTGCCATTTAAATAAATTAAAGGGTGTTTTTAATTTGGGTCTATTGCATGAGTCCAATCCTAATCAAAATAGGATTTTATGCACCCATTTCAATTTCCTTCAAATCCTAATCTAATTAGGATTTAATTGAACCATGACTCTATTGAACTCTTCAATCCTAATCCAATTAGGAGTCATGAAATTAATTAGATTAAATTTAAAATTAATTAGGACTTAAGAAAATCCTAATCTAATCAGGACTTGTTCAAATTTCAGCCCTAAGACAATTAGGACTTTAAAAATCCTATTCCAAGTAGGACTCTAATTTAATTTGAAATCCTGATCCAATTAGGACTTCATGAATCCCACTCTAAGTAGGACTCATGTTCAAGTCCAATTAATTAAATTAAATTGCAATCCGATTGCAATTATTCCTTCTTCTAACCACTAACTCTTAGCGGGTTTTCAATTTATCAATCTAATTGATTATTTGTGATTCCTAATCACATTCAACCATCGGATCGGTCAATACCTCTAATGTGTGTGACCCCATAGGTTCTATTCTGACTGGTTGTGAGATATATTGCGATCTCTATCACAATATTATTGAAAACTTCTTTCAATGGGTTGAAACAATTTCAACTCAACTCACCAGGGATTATTGACCATTAAGATGATCCCTGTGAGTCTCACCATCCACCAGTGACACCTAGCAGTATGTAGTGGCCACCCAGTAGAATAGAATGATGAACCTCTAGGTGCATTTATCGTATGATACAGTCCTTCTATCGTGGATCCCTACAGACCGGAGGTCATGGATAACTCGTCAAACCCCGTCGTCTGTCATATGTCTAGATTTATTCGACTTGAATTCGAGAGTAGAAAACTCTTTTCCACTATATATTCTGCCCTGGCCAAGGTCTTAGAACTCAGTCTTATAAATCACATAGGATCTCTCCTCATCTATCAAGATCGATAGATTCCATATAGGTGGATACCCTACTCCTACAGTGAACCTACTGTAGCCAATCTACACTACAAGGATCCATATGACTAGAGACCATGTGTATGTGTAGTTAAACTACAATAACCTCACTGTGAGTAGTCGAAGCACCGCAGGTCAAAGGACCAGTCATACTACTGCAACATCCAGTAAGTCACTGACGAGTGGATAGACATCCAAGTGACTTCTTGTTTTGGTCACGCTCAGTACCCTTGTTCTCTAACAAGCACCTGCACTATCACTTCAGTGTCCCTACACTGTGGACTCGAGTCTCGTCCATCCATAAGGAAAGCGATCTGTTCACTGATCGGATCGATCACCGTTCTCGTGATGATCTATTGATCAGGAGCATTTAGAAATTAATCACCAATGATACATGGCTCAAATTCTCAACTCTTGAGAATATGTATCATCATCTTATTAATTTCTTGGACGATTCATAAACACATAAACAATATGAATGAAAAGATGCCCATTTATTATTCAATAATAATAAAGTCAAGTACAAATTTATGTCCCAGAATTAATAATGTATCCGCCAGATTGGCTTCTAGGGCATACATCTAACAATCTTCATCCATTTACTTTTGATTATCTTTTTTCTGTTTGTGTATTGGTTACATTTTTAGTTTGTTGTATTCGTTTATTGTTTCTTAATGTTTTATCAGTGCAACTTTATCGCCCATCCACCGCATCTTATTTTAAAATCTAAAAGAATTAATTTATCTTTCCTCTTGGGTTGCATACCTGGGCAACACATAACATCAAATATGAAGAAAGTCATAAGGTCTTCTATTCTATATTAAATTATTTAGAAAATTTAGAAATATAACTTTTATCTTATTTTAACTCTATGTTATACATAGTACTCCAATCATAAACAAACAAAGCACTTACATCTCCCTACTCCTAATTCCAACTCATCAGTGAGTAGTTATATTAGGGGAGGTCATGTATGGATAGCTTGGAAGCACCAACACTGCATCTAGTCAAATTTTAATAAAGTTGTCAAGTTTGATGAAGAAGGATAT